>NC_039360.1:19120180-19223050 GCF_003573695.1 Papaver somniferum | reverse complement strand
GAGATCATCTTAAACCAAAAGTGCTCCATTACCATGTTTTCGCATGTTTTAATTTAAAGTTTGAAATCTAATGTAATAGATTATCTAGGAATGAAATAAATAGAGCATTCGTAACCTATTTATAAACAATACCCGCATAGTATATTTATCAACATACAATGCCGGAATTATGCAAAACTGTGCAAGAGTAAGAAAATCAGAATTCCGGCGTAGATTCAATAATTTTATTAATGCCGTAACTACCCATAATCTACACAGAAACTTGGTCATTTTCATTCATTGTGCCCGTCATGGTTTTAGAGTAATTTTTTCTGTGCCGGTACAAATGGCGGCATAGAATTTATATTGATTTTTATGCCGGAACCAATACCGGTGCTGTGGAACTTAAACATTTGAATGCCGGCGCTTCTCGTGTAAAGAAAACTTACAGACAACCTTTTACTAGAAATCTAAACATGTTCAACATAAACCAAACAACTGAATCGTGCTTAAATGTTCTTTATCAAAGTATCATAAACCAAAAGTAAACCAAACAAATTAAGAGTTCAACCAAAAATACAACTATAAAGTTCAACAATGTTAGAAATTGTTCAAAACATAACAACCATCATCCAAATAACGAAACAAAACTATAGAGTTCATCACTTGGTCTGTTACTTCTTGGAAACGGGCACCTTCCTTCTTTCCCCAAACAAAGTTCTTTCACTTGGGTCTTCAATTTTATCAAGCTTTTCCACGACTTCCTTCATTTATTCAAGGGATGGCACCTCTCCTTCCTCGTACTTGCAACCTAACATCTTCTTCAACTTGCCAAGCCGACGCCGCTAGTTTCATACATACAACACATAATTAGTATATATATGCTAATATAAAATTATGTGTACATTAAACGTTTAAGCAATTAACAATACTTACTATCAATCCAACGGTCTTATTAAGTTGGGTCATTGTAGGTGGTGCCTCTATAGGAGTTGGAACGAGAGGGTTTTTCTGGGGTGGAACGTCGACGTCTTCCGGGCGCACGACAAAAGGATGTGACCATTCCAAGTAATTACCAATGTAGGCGGGATCGACTTCATCACCGTTGATCGCAAGCTCCCAATATATAGTATCTACCAAACGACGCGGTTCTCTATACCTCCAATGTGTTGGTTCTGGAATTGGATCATACTCTACCCTCAACCTTGTGGAATTTGTCATGGACACAGAAAGGTCAAGCTGATACCTTTCAGTAGAGGCTGTCATGAAGGAGGGTAATTGCTTGTATCATTGCCGCATCACACTTCAATAATCAGCCATAACGTATCCCTTTGGGTGGAACAAAGGCCTATTGTAAAATCCAATGTTATAAAACCTCAAATATTGACGGTTTTATCTAGCCTCCTTGTAAGGGTCGACACAACATCTTTGGTAGTCATCGCGTCCAGAGCTATCGTTACCGGGCTTCGAATGGCTGTTGAACTCGTATCTCTTGGCTCTAGGCTCCTCGGGGTCATCAACAGGATTAAACTTCAAGAAGAGGTTGTCCTTGAACAATGTTGGAAAATGTTCATAAGCCCACACCTATACAAATGTGAAATGATACATATAAAAATCAGTAAATTTTGTTTATAAGTTCATGATAAGGGTACATGTTAACAATATAAATAAGAACATAAGTTTAAAAATAAAATTACCTGGAGTAGAGTGAAATTCCCGATAAATTGGTTTGTAACCGCCTTAGAGGCCCTTCTCGTCTCCGTCATCAAATGTGCCATTACCACGGTGCCCCAAGAATAGCTAAAGACATCTTCCAACGGATCCAAGTATTGAAGGTAGTTTGCACTAACCCTGTTGCCACTAGTGTCAGGGAATACCCTAGTGCCCAAGATGAATAACAGGTACACAACATCTGTATAACTAATCTGTGCGGGGTCCCATCCATCCTTCAAACTTCTTTCCTTTGAGTTTTGAAACTTCTCCTTAAGCAGGGTCAACTTGATGGTCTTTGTCCTACTAATCTTAGATACATAGAAGCTTTCCACCGAAGTTTTGTAGTCCCAACCAAGCAACTTTTTATTAAGCTCGTGCAACTTCGTCCATTCTATCTCAAACGAATGATTATCTCCTTCTACAATTGATTTGCTGGTAACACTCAAGCCTAGAATGTTCCGAGCATCATCAGGGATCAAGGTTATCTCGCCAAACAGGAAGTGCATGGTATCTGATTCACAATGATACCTTTCGACGAAGCAATTGACTGTCACAATATCTGGCTTCACATAACTTTCAACCAAAAGATATAGACCAGAATCCTTAACTATTGCTTGAACCTCTTCATGCTCCTTAGACAAATCCCAATGAACCGCGGCTTGGTTTTGGCAAACACGCACATCCTTCGTATGATCCTACAATTAGGAGATAATACGATTAAGAGATTTTGTATAAATACAAAACAATACATATGCACGAGATAGAAATTATTACATAGGTTTGATATATAGTACGAGCCCACGAGTCCTTGTAACCAAATAGATACCCCGGATCAAGAGAAGCTGCGCCCCAAATTTTACCACGATCAAGGTCGGGTATGTCATCAACATGAGGAAGGGACGAACCTTTAACTTTAACTTTTCCTTTTCCTTTCCCCTTGCCTTGTGTGGGTTGTTGACTTGGACCACCTTCTTCCACTACTCCTTGGCTTTGGTTTTCTATTTGAGTTGGATCAATCTCATTATCTTCCTCCTCACTTTCCTCTTCATCTTGCTCATCTTGCTCATCTTCCTCCTCAATTGCTCCGGTAGATTCACGGATTACGAGTTTACTACGGTCACGACCACTCTCCCAAACTTCACCTCTTGTATTAGCCCTCAATCATATTTTGCGACCTTGGTCTTTCCCTCGAGGAGGCAGAGACTGAGGAGTATTAAGACCATCCTTCCTTCTTTTCTTAGTGACAACATCTTTAACTTTTCCTTTGTTAGCATCATTTGCTTTAGATCTATTTCAAAAGAAGCACGAAATAAATATAAGACAACTAACTTTCATTTATAATACCGGCATAGATACACCACCTTACCGCATAGAATCATCACTACCGACATCCTGAAAAAATATCGAACATGCCGGGAGCTAATACCGGCATTGTAAATTCAAACGATTACATGCAGGGAGTAACTACCGGCATTGAAAAATAAATTTTTAGAATGCCGGTACACCATAGGAAATTCCTGGATAAGAAAACACCAGTACCGGCAGTTACGTAAAATAAAAAAAAATGTCGGAACACAGTACCGGCATTGGAAATATTTTTTTGAGGACGCCGGTAGTAGTTCTAAAGTTTCTGGATACCAAAAATCAAGTACCGGCATGGAATCCAACCTAAAATGTACACCGGTACAAATAACAAAATCCTAGGGTTTTCTTTTTATTATAAGCCTACTACCGGCGTACTCGTAAAAGTTAAAATCAATGCCGGTACTAGGTTCAGAAGTGGTGTTCATCCTAAATAAAATGATGAAACTAATTTCCGGTGCGGTCTTCAACCTAAATTAGATGCCGGAACTGACTACCGGTGTGGTCTTCATCCTAGATTGAATGCCGGTACTGATTTCCGGTGTGGTATTCATACGAAATTGAGTGCCGGAACTACTGAAACTCAACTGTTTCAGTTAGGGTTTTGCGATTTTGACCTAAAACCATAGCTACAAATCGATTGAAACACTAATTAAACAGTTTTAAATGACTTACCTTCTCACAGAAGCCATATTTCCGAGCAGTTGATCGTCCGATAACTCTTCTTCTTCGTGTTCTTGCTCTTGAGCAATCAAATCAAGCCTTTTCTTTAATTTCTATTGAGAAATCCATTTTGATTTCGATTGGGCATCTGATTTATTTCTTGGAGGCATTCTTATGGGTTGGTTTTAATCGACGAAGAAATTTTTGAATTAACGATTAATCGACGATGAAGAAGATGAAGAATTTTTTTTTTCGAAACCTAACCCTAAATGAGAATGCCGGAACTGATAGAGAAATGGGGGATATTTTATTTGGTTTTTGATTTTAAGTTTTAGCTGAAAGGGTATAACCGCCTTTTCATAATGTTTTTTTAATTAATCTAAGGGTATTTTAGTATTTTCGGCCCAAAAAAATCCCTTAGCAGACACCTTTGGTTGGAGGAAGTAATTCATATCCCTCAATTAGTTTCCATATCCCTCAATTGCGTTCTAGAAATACCCTTTTTTCTCTCTTAATAAAAAAAATAACTAAAAACTTAAATATTTTTTGAACTATATGTCCAAAAATGATAAATTTTATATCTTCGGAAAGCCTTGACGAGAGCTTTTCGATGAGTACTGTTGTCGCTATATTTCAGAGTTTTTATTTTTTAGCTATAAAATGAACTATTATACGAGTTCATTCTACAAAATAAATTACTTTAATGAACTATCATGATAGTTCATTCTGAAAAGTGAACTCTTAGGATTAAATAACATGCGGGTTCATCCTACAAAATGAACTATCATATGACTTCATTCTACAACATGAACTAGTATAACAAACTATAATTACGAGTTCATTCTATAATACGAACATCTATCACGAGTTCATTCTGAAATATGAACTACCATTTACGAGTTCATTTTATAATACGAGCTACCATAACGAATAACTATGACGAGTTCATTCTACAATATGAACTACCATTGTTAATTATCATTACGAGTTTATTTTACACCATGAAGTATTAATTCCACAATATGAATAACCATTATGAGTTTATTCGAAAATAAGAACATCTATCACGAGTTCATTCTCCAATACGAACTATAATAATAATACAGTCGAACCTCGATAACTGAATGCCCTTTGGACCAAAAAAAAATATTCGTTTAGCGGGGTTATTTATTTATCCATAAATAAATATTTAATTCATTTATCGATAAACGAATATTTATTCATTTAGACAATATTTTCTTAATTAAGAAGTTAAATTGCATAGAAGAAAATGTATAAATATATCTATGAAATATTGGTCAAAATTCTTATCAATAATTCAATTAACATTCATTTTCTTTTGATTTTAGATTAGTGTACATTCCAAGTTCAATCGTTAATATACGGGTAGAATAAGTACGGATCTGTGTATCGAGACCACTAATCCGATTACATGAGTTGAATATGTAAAGTCTATGAAAATATATGTACCATTGCAAACTATATATATAGACAACTCATAGTTCAATTATAAAATCCATACCACTTTTTAAGTTTATTCCTACATATATTTTTATGTAAAATTTTTTGATTATGTATTTTGGTTTATTTTTGTATATAATTCAGTGATTATTCGTTTATATTTCTATAGGGCCTTTAAGGATCCAATTTTTTTTATTCATTAATGCATTAAACGAGGTGACCGGAGAAAATTATTCATTTGGCGAGGTTATTCATTTATTGAACATTCGTTTATCGAGATTCGACTGTAATGAACTACCATTGCGAGGTAATTCATTCTTCAAATTGAACGACTATTATGAGTTTATTCTAGAATATATATTGCTAGTATATACGAGTTCATTCTACGAAATGAACTAAAAATGAATTTCATGTTCTAAAATAGTGTTCATTCTAGGTTATGAACTACTATTATACCGAAAACTTAGTATAATGAGTACTCATTGTGTAGATCTCGTCGAGACCTTTCCGAATATATAAAATTTATTAATTTTCGACTTATATATTAAGAGATTTAATTTTCAATTTTTTATGTTAAGAAGGGAGAGAAAATAGTAGAAAAAATAAAGAAGAGAGAAAACATAAAGAAAAAAAAATCAGTGAGTAAGAAAGAAAATAACAAAAAGAACTCCTTTTTGAATAAATACAGTTAAATAGAACTCCCTTTTGTCCGTGGACCAAACTAAGGGACCATCTAGACCCAAACGATTATTTCTCCTACGGTAGCATTTTCTCGAGTATTGTTGTAAATTTTTGTAATAGATCTCTGGATGGAGGGTCCAAAAACATGTTCCATTCAGTGCATCTAAAGGTATAACTTAACGGTGAGTGTAGAACTGCTCTTAGCCACCTGCCTGCCTTTCATCTGACGCTGTAACGAATCTTACCCACATTTGTCATCTAGGGCTTTCAGCACTTTAATATGCATTCGACTTCCCCACATTTGTGGTTCAGGCTTCCAGCACCATTTTACTTCACCACAATTGAAAAACAACAACCATTGATACACAATGGCAACATAGTTGTCTAAATATTACCACGCATTGCACCCGTTCCTCTACAACATGCAACTACTTGTTTATAAGATTTTAAAAGCTCTCCTCAGTCTCTTGTATGTTTAATTTTCAGTTACCCGAATAACCACCAATCACATCTTAATCAAAAACTATAACTAAGAGAATCCTTGAATGGTTTTGTATCGGATCGAAACGTAGCCGGAAAGAGATCCCATCATACGCCGATTAATCTACATCTTAATAGGTCATGATTGATATGGGCTGATACCATTTAATATAAGACAAAAAGGTCTTCAGCCATCCCGACAGTTGGATGGGCTAAATGGTGTCGGCCCCGATAATTCCGGTATCAGAGTGACCATTTTTTTCCAAAAGAATAAAGGAGTATTATTGACTTGATTCTACTTTTGAAGATTTTAAACTTTTTTTCTCTTATGCAATTTGCATTCGAACAGGATCATATTCGTCTCCTCCACACATTTCTATAAACGCAAAATTGCACTTTTTGTTTTCAGATTCAGATGTTATTGCTAACTAATGAAACCCAAATTTATTAGGAATAGTGATAAAACTAATCATGGTAAAAGTTTAATTAACATATTTTAGGTCATTTTTGTTTTTCATTCTTGGGGCGAGATTTAATTAACATATCTTATTCTAAGAGTCATTAATGGCGGAAATACATTAAAGAAGTTAACGACTCTTTTACAAGCATTAACGACAGTTTAGAGTCGTCAAGAAAAAACTTTTAAAAAGTAACGATTCTTGAGGTCGTTTTTGAAAGTTTAACGACTGTTAAGAATCGTTATTGGAAAACATCACTACGTAACGATTTTTCATGCGAGTCTCAGAAAGAAAAAATTGCAAACAAGAAATTTGAAAAAAAAAAGTTAAAATCAAATTAAGTAAAATTAACACTAATTAAGTAAATTATCACTAATTAAATAAGGGTAGATTAGCCATTAACTAAAATATTTGGATAAGGGGTATTGAAATTAGGTTTGGGTGACCTTTTTTGTCTTCTAATGTGAGGCCCCTAATTAGTTTTCGGGCCCCCCAATTAAGCTTTCTTTTTTAACCATTTTATTTATTTTAAATTAATACTCCCTTCTATCCCATTATTAAGTGACCTAGTTTATAACTATTTTTATAAACTAGGTCACTGAATATGGGGACGGAGATAGTATTATTTTTTATTATTTTTGACTCATTTTTGGCTCACCGAATCAACTGATTTTTTTTTCATTCTTTTTTTGTTTAGTTTTTTTTTTGAGTGAGAGTTTACAGTATGTGCATCTTCCTGTAACTGATCCACGATACAGTTAGGACATACTGATAATCAGAAATTGTTAAGTTATCAATTTTAGCCAGTTTAGATAAAATATCAGCCACCTTATTTTTCTCTTTTGACACATAGTAACAACGCCAAGAGCTAAAATAATGAAATAAATTCATAATGTCCAACACCATTTTATTTACTTAATTGTTACAGTTCTGGAGAAAGTTACTCTCATACGATCAATTGAGTACAATATGTTGTAGAAAGGTTGGATAGGTTTGCTCCCGAATGGTTATTGGTCTCGGTGTTGTTCTGTTTAGTTGATCTTCGATTGCTTTATTTTCCAGTTCGTCTGCTGTCTGATTAGTCTTTCTCAGTATATATGTGATGTTGTAGGTTGGGATGTCCTTCATGAGGGATTGACTTCCTGTACCATTTTGATAGGGTATCAAGGTTTTGGTTGTTGTTATTGTATTAGTGTGATTATTGCTTGAGTGAGCGCATTATTCGGCTACAGAAATGCAAATTCGCTCAACTAACCGGTTAATTATGCGAGATTTGGAAAAATGTGTAAATTCGTGTTGAGTGTGTTTTACGTATCCAGTTCGATACTAAAATTTCGGTAGTAAATAAATATGTGTTTGCAAGTTTAAAAGACTAGTTTTGTGTCCACGTAGATAAGATACAAGAATTTATGGCTTAATTTGAGGTTATATAATATTAGAAACCAGAACCGTCTCGCTAGGTTTTTCAGTTTAGAATATTATACATATATATGAATCAATAGTAGATATGATTTTATTTATGATTTCTTTATTTATGGGTGTACTTTATTTTTGTCGCTTTTTCTGGTTCTAATTCGTTTTTTTTTTTGTTTTTTTTTTGGTTCTTTTTGTGACATGAAACTAAAATCAAACTACCTAAAATCGTTTTTCTTGATCTCTGAATTTCTTGGTTTTTGGATTTTTCGATCTCTGATATTTTAGACACAGGATCGGCTCTGGCAACTGTGTTAGATTGCCCATAAGGCAGTAAGTAAGCAACACAGATGCCGCATAATTAAAAGCTGGTTATTACTTGGTACTGACTGACTTTTGTCAAAAATTTATATTTATCTCTATGGTTTAAAATTTTAGACATTTTCCCATCAATTTTGATGTCAACCCGCAAGATTTCATATTAGTTTGCTCGTGTGATTGTTTTGAAGCAGTTAACGGTTTGGATCTAACTGTACCCTGAGCTCTCTAGTCGGGTTAGAATATCTAAAGCCAAGAATTAGCCGGGGCCTACAGCTTCTGAAGGGATTGCTAAACCCAATCAAATATCAATTAGGATAACATCTCCAATCGCCGTTAAGGAAACAACACAATTAGCGAGATTCTCTTTATATATACATAGAGCGCAGAAGGCAGAAGTACGCATTCCAAACAGGGTTCCATACGGCTAAGGAGAAGGGTAATGGTTATGGTCTTGTTAATTTTCTTGTTCGTTATTCATTATCTCTCAAAGGTCTCTTCAAGTAAATCAAATTTCCTAGTGATTTGATTATCTCGGGCTTTCAAATAGATGCCGCAAGGAGTCATTCGAGAGATAATGAATAACGAACCACATATGTATCTTCACTGGGAGACCTTTTACTCCGAAACCAGTAATCTGCCTCTTGGGTCGTTCAAGTTCGTGCACATAAAAGTTAACTGTGTTATTTCCCGATTTCCTCCTTGAGTCCACACTTTATGGGTTCTATCTCTCTCATATTTTTATGTGCACGAATCAAACTGAAATCAGTAACACCTAATGAGGAAAGAGAGTGGGGGAAGTGTAGCAGCTTCGAGCAAATAGGAGGGAGTGCGGTCAACGGTATGGTCAAGGGCTGGTCATTCACTTCTTTCTCAAGATTAAGCCCGTGAAGGTGTACCTTAAGGGTCCGTTTGGCAAAGGCGTATTAAAAGGAGGGAGTGCGGTCAACGGTGTGGTCAAGGGCTGAATTAAGAGTTTTGGTGTTTGGCATGGTCCAAACGCACGTAGTAGCAACTACCCAGCAGTTCGTATTACCTCTATTTGGCAACTTAGAATGTTCATCTCTCCACCCCTTCGTTGAAAGTCGCCCTCTAATGCACTCTTAAACTACACCCTTTGACTAATTCTAACTCCTAAACTATATCTATTTACTGCTATCATCTTCTTCGACTGTATCTTTGGGTATTTATTTCTCTCTTTAAAGCTCGTTTTCTTTCTTCTTTAAAATCCTCTGGAAATTTTTTTTTCTAACTAGATGGAAAAGTTTTAATAACAATAGAAAATTATACTCAGTATCGATGAGATGTAAAACGTGAATTTCTTAGATTGCAGTAGATCCAACTTTCTAGATTTCCCTTTCTTCTCCTTTCTTTCTCATATTCATAGGTGCATATTTCTTACATCTATTAATGGAGGATCAAAGGAATATGATTCATACTTCGATGGAAGATAATATTTTCGACTTTGATTAACTTACAAACATTCTTCTCATCCTTGTATTAGATTAATTTCCATATGAAGAACAAATTGAAAGCAATTCTATATGAATCTTAAATCTGCAGTTTTTTGGGTTTATTATGTTCTTGATAAATTTTCTTCTTTTAATAACTAAAATTAAACAATGAATACGAAAATAAGGGAATAAATACTCTTTTTAATTTATTACTTTCTATAACATGCCAAACAGTAAAATTGCAATACATGTGATTGCAATGCAGTGTAAATCAACTACATGTAATCGGAATACCGTGCATTCCCACTTTTTTGCATGCCAAACAGACCCTAAGAGTTTCAGCTTAAAACTTAAGTTAGGCAAATTTGGAAAGACACAATCTGACGATGGACCAATATGTAATACACGTACCTGTTGGAAACAATGCACAAAAGGCAAAACGAATCTTAAACAGCCAAGTCGCGGACTAAGTCGCTATCTTTAAGGTGTTTAGCGACTCTGCCTCTTGATTGTGCTGGCAGTCAAAATTTGTCGAAAATCCTATGGGATAAAACAACTGATAACTCCCTTGTTCGATTTTCTGCAGTATGAGAAATCAAACCACAATACTCTTTCTAACACTTGCTCAGAATCACTTGAAAAACATATTGTTTTCTCTTTTCACAAAACAAACCTTTTAATAGCTTGAGAGGATCAATTAAGTTTAATAACAATAAATTCTGAATTATTACCCAAAATTAATCTTCCGTAACAGTCAGAAAATGGGCAGAATATAATACCAAAATTAATGAAAATTAATTAGGAAATAATTTCCTTAAAACGTTTTTGAAAACCAAAACTCAAAACTGCAAAAATCTATTTTTCAAATCACCAAACCTCCCAAAAGACAATCATCAGATCTGAACAACCTTCGTTTTGAAAAAGAGAATCTTGATGCATCTCTTCACCTAACCGAAAACAGTGTATCTCCTTGACAAAGGAAAACACTGTCTTAATGAGGAAATGTTCTATGTCTCTCAATGATTCTCAAATTGAATCACCTGACATGAAGAAAAACTCACTAAAGGAAGTCCCTGCTGAACATGATCAGCAGGCTTCCAAGCGGGATATGGGTTTGAAACAGATACCTTTCAAAAATTCTCTTCCACGAACTTGTTCCGTTTGCGGGAAAAGGAAGCATGTTGCTAAACATTGTTTTTTGCCAGGAAGAAACATGTCTTCGAACTTCAAAATATTTTTCTATTTACCGTCAACCGAGTAAATTATCTGACGGTATCAACAATGGATTTCACTCCTACAGAAAACCAGGACTCCCGTTAAAGGAATTTTAATAATCACTCATTTCAAAATCTTTACAAGGATCGTGTTTATTCTCATGGTGTAAATTTCACCACAAAAAGACACTTTCCCAGTGTCTATGAGAATAAGACTGGTATATCTAAGTCTAGAAAGTGGAGACCTCTCTCATCCAATCCTCTAGAACCAATCCCTAGATGTCCTAGATTTAATTTTCATAAAGTTCCATTTAATGAACTCTCAAAAAGGGTGAGGAATTCCTATGAAATTGAAAAAATCTAAAGGGATGTAAGAAATACAAAGGTCAAACTTTCAGATGTTATTCCCAACTCTTCTCTCAATACTCATGGTGAGATTATATCTCATTCTACTACCTATGTATAGGTAATGTTATCCTTGTGTCTAAATTGAGAGCCGCAAGGATGATGTTTGTGAGATGCTCAAGTTTTTGATCGATCACCATCTGTTTTGTATGTTTGATGTTTGTTTTACAGATTAAGATTTTTGTTGTTCTCTCTGTACCTAAAGCATCTCTATGCTCTGTGTAAGAGGTTCAGATATTGAGCCTTAAAAGAGACATTTGGAAAATCAGGATGTATTTCTTCTTGGATCTGTCTTGATCCACTTTTTTTTCTTCTGGTCCATGAACATCCGGATCTTTCTAAGGAGTTTTTAGGTTTTTTTTTTAAGAGTGTGTTTATGGGTGAAAACTGTTTCTGCTGGTTTTGGTAAATTTGGGTGTGTGTGTGGATGAGAAATGAATCTAAACCCTAAACAAATGCACTGCACGGGAGTACTTTAGATTCGAGAGATCAATATGTACAATTCTGGCCTAAACCAAGAAATTGTCGTTCCAGACTTGTTTCAGTCACAAAGTAAAGGGGATGGGGTTGATCTTAGGGAGGGAAGCGAAGAAGGTGTTGGCTGTTTATGACTTGTATCATAATGTTCAACTGGCTTGCACAATGTAAGCTATCAGTTCTGGGTGTTTTCTAGATACGTGGATAACAACAACTTGGTTTCTGTGTTGTTTGAAAATAGGTCGAAGAACCTATTTATACAAGTCATTTGAGCGCAATCCTCATCTCGTAGGAAGTGGAGGAAGTTGAGTGATGGAGTAGTGGGGTCGTGTAGGTAATTGTTTACACGATCACTCCTTTGCCACTTCCCTCATCACCGTTAATCGTCCATATTTCCTGACACGTTCTCGTAATGGGCGCATTGCACGCCGCACGCTATAAACCGCCATACCAATACCCCAGTAAGTATCCACCAGTTTGTGACATGTTTGATGTCTCAAATGAGTGGGTCAAGTCGTGGGACCCGCCGCAAGAAATAACATACGGTGCTATTAGGTAAAATAACCAAGTTATTTATGTATTTTGTATTCATGAAATATCGTGCATGCTCGATGCATATAATGCATCGCTTTTAAGCAAGCAGCTCAAAACAATCGATATGCATAAAACATCGTTGTTTTAAATCTTGATTGAGTAAGTCGCGGATTAAGCGTCTTAGCAGCACGTCCGACCATCTTCGAGTGATCATTTGGAGGCCGCATGAGCGAGCCATCATCTGGTCGATCACTCCCTGTGATAGAGTGACGGACGGTGATCATTGAGGTACTTCATTGATCGCGTAGTTTTTAATCCAAGTTGTCCGACCGAGCTGGAAAAAAATGGACGGACGAGATGTCTTACGACACATGTTTGCTGCCGTTGATGAAATTTAGGGTTTTAGAGGTGTGCAAACGTCCTCTCTTTGGCTGATCGAATCCAAACACTGGTGCTAATTTTGAATGGATCGACCAGGCATGCCTGGAGACGGTCCGCTGGCGTGCATGCCTACACCTTTCGGTCCCTCAAAGATTCGATCTTGTTTCCAAGATTCTTCACATAAGGCTATACAATGATTTTCTGAATTCCAAAGTAACTTTGATTTCAAAACCGACATAACTTGATTTTATAACAAGCCTATTGATGCATATTCTAGGCTTTTACTTCAATCTCTAAGTATGTCTTCTTCCACAAATCCACTGCTAATTCAATACACCACGTTTTTTTGACGGAACTGTTACAACCTTGCACCATAGTTCTAAAACTGTCACCAACCTTCACCACAAGTTTTCAGAACTATCATGATTCTTCACCACAAATTTCAGTCAAAAATGTCACCTTGTCTTTGTGTTCTTCTTCAAATTTGACATCTTCTTTGATATCTTCACATATCGTTTCTGACCCAATTCAAACGAGCAAACCCTAGATTTCAAGAACCTAGACCTTAGCTCTGATACCAGTTTGTTAGGCCGAGAGGTTCATATTGTTCCTCAAGGCATTCCAGGATCCGGCATCAGAAACGAAAACTAAACATTCAACGGAAGTTAATGCACATAGAACACACAAGACATAGAGATTTACATGGTTCGGCAATGGCCTACGTCCACGGGCAGCAGAAATTCACTTTATTCATATATCAGAGAATACACAATGCACATGACACTCAGCACCCGTTCTTTTTCTTCAGATTCTCAACTCACCTTCAAATCTCCTCTAACTCTCCCAGCCCCAAAGCCATGAGAGGATCTACATCTTGCTAATGGAGAGATTACTTCTATTCTTTGTGAGGAGATGTATACAACCTAAGGGTTTTAGACAAGATTTATGTAGATGATGTAGATACCTATAACCTAAAGGTTATGCCTTTATTTATAGGCTTACAATACTTCGATTAGGAAAACAAGCTTTACTCTAATTTAGGAAACATAAACTAGCTAAGAATAGGAAACACTTGTTTAGATAGAAGTCTAAACATAATTCTAGAAATCAGTCAAAACTGATTTAAGAAACCAATTAGTTGTTTCCTAGAATCGAGCCAATATCTAACAGAAGGCTGGCTTTGTTGCGCTAAAACTAGAGGGACGGGAAGGGGAATGACTGTGAGTGTTTGGGTGCTGAATGAGGTTCACTGGAAAATATTGCTCCATGATGTTTCAGTAGGCATAAATTAGCAGAACTTCATTCCCAGATAGGTGGAGTTGCACCGATTCAAGTTTTAGGTTTCAGTCCTGTAAACGGCAATGTTGTTTCGCTCGGTTGCAAGCACCGGGTGCGGAGGTTCAATCTCCAAACCAGAAGCTTTGAAAACCTCTGCTTGGATCACAAACAAGTATATGATGCAGGTGTGGTGTTCCTGCCATTAGTGCTAAAGCCAATGCCAACAGTACTTCCACCACCATCTTGGATGGACAATTAAAGGTAAGCGTTTCATTTCAAACAGAGGAACTCATCTGTGTCTTTTTAGCTATTTTTAATCTTCCAACTTTTCTATTCAAGAATTCAATGCCAAAGTATATGCCTTAGATCAGGGGCGGAGCCACATTGAGAGGTGGGTGTGCAATTGCACCCCCTCATATGTGAGTTCCCAAGCTCAATTTGAACTAATTTATCCCATTTTTAGTCATTTTAACCCTTTTGCACCCCCTACATTATGTGTTGTTTGGTAACTTGCCTACCCATTTCTCGAAACCTGACTCTGCCCCTGCCTTAGATGCACTAGGTGTTCTTTTGAATCCGAGGATATCAAAATGACTTGATGTTTTGTTGGCTTAATGTTTTGATTTTGGTGTCTAGGGAAGTAAATATCTGACTTTTGATCAAGAAACTTTCAGTCGAAATGTATCGTAATTTTTTTCTTCTTTTATCTGGTTTCATGTCTTGACTAGTAGATTTTCAAATGTATGTTTTTAAGAATGAAGTAGCACAGGGTAGCAGGTCATATATACTTAAAGAACAGGTTACTGGTCTCTAATAATGGTGGTCTTATTTGTTGATTATTGTTTAATGAATGTAGCTTTTAGTGATCAAGGATGAAGACAAATCCCTTATCCACAGCCTGCTTTCTTTACACTGTAGGAAGAGGGACTTGAATGTGAGTCTTAAGCTAATACAAAAATTGTTGTTGGGGATCTGACTTAGGACGATGGAGTTACTTTTAAGCATTCAGACTCTCGATCAGAGATCCAGACTTCAGTTTATTGTGTTGTTGGGGATCTAAACTCTAAGAAGTTGTTTACCAGTTTTGCCGCTCTTGATTGTTTGATCCAATTCATAATAGCTTAAGGTGTATTATATGATTAAGTAGACAAAGTATTTGTATTGTTAGAATTGTTACAGCGGAACATACATCTTTGAGGTTATTAACATTTCAATCTGACTAGTAGATACTAGATACCGGTTTTAGGATGATATTTATGGTCTCATAGAATGTGATATTCCTTGTATCAACTTTATAGTTATTATCTGCCCCGCATAACAACTTCACAAGGATTATGTGGTGAATTAAAAATTTGATTATACTTTATCTGCACATGAGTTGGTTGTTAACCATGTAGCTTTGTTGGAAGATTTGCAGGCTAGAAAAGCATGGGCCGCAAAACTGGTTGGTTGTACATAAATGCAAGGAAGTTTGGGTCTCTTTTGAATTCAGAATCTAAAGTGCGGAAACGTCTATTACTGTGAAGGCACTATTGCAAGTTTGCAGTATCACAGAATTGAATACAACTATGGGAAAGAGAAAATGAATTTAATGTCATTGGAACTGATAAGGTCCTCTTTTAAAAGATAACATTTTGGGGTGGTGTGGCGGCGAAGAAAAACTTTTCGGTTTTTTATTTTCGGTTTTCAGGATTTTTTTTTTTTTTTGAGCCCAAGCCTAATGGTATGTTACTGTCTGTCTTGCATATACCAACGTCCACTTCCAAAATATTGCACTTGCATATATATAGCTAGTAAGATACTATTTCTTTTTTATCAATATCCCATGTTAGAAATTTGCATCAGCAATGACTGGGGTTTCAAAATATAAGCTATTGGAGTAAACTCATATCGTTAATAATGATGTACTGACAAAATAACAGTTGGGATAGGGTTTTGTTAGTAATAATGCCATAAAGAGCAGTACCCGGACACTGTTATAGGTGTGAGTTGGTGTTACAATCTAACCATTGTATTATATGTAGGAGTACCTGTTTCTGGCACAGATTTATTCAATTTTCCAACTATGTATAAGATAAAAGACGTTAATGTTAATTTGTCTGTTCATGTACATCTGCTTATAATGCTTAAATAAAAATCTATCTATCCTACCATTTTTGTTAAATTTAACAACATTAAAAGAAAAAAATTATCATGAAAAAAATTATTATAAAAAGATTTTGTAGAAAAAGAACGCACAATTGGGGATAGGAATTACTTCCCCCAACCAATAATGTTTGCTAAGGGGTGTTTTGGGGAACAAAAATACTAAAATACCCTTCCCTCAAAATAAAAATCAAAAAACTTAAAATCAAAAAACAAAATCATATCCCGTAATCCCCCATTTGCATCTTCACCTCTTATTAATCTTTTTTAGGGTTAGGGCTTTGAAACCTAAAAATTCCCCATTCTCTTTCAAATTTTAAGGTTTCCCCACTCCCTTTCAAATTGTCTTCTCCTTCTCTGCCGGCTCCTCTCTTTGAAATCGATTTTTTTTTCTTTTATATTCGGAAGTGATGAAGACCATCCCGGAAGTGATGAATACCATGCCGGAATTGATGAATATCATACCAGAAATGATGAAAACCATGCTCGAAGTGATGAAGACCATGCCGAAAGTGGTGAATATCATACCGGAAAAGATGAAGACCATGCCGGAAGTGATGAATATCATACCGGAAAATATGAAGACCATTCCGGAAATATTTTTTTTTACATCGCCGGAAGTGATGAAGACCATGCCGGAAAATGGTGCTGGCATGCTTGGTAATTATCATTCAATGCCGTAACTAAGTGTCGGGATGCTCGATAGAAATCTATCAATACCGGTACTCAAGTGAAAAAAATATAGTCAAGTTTCTGGATACTTTACATAATGTGCCGGCAAAGAAATTCAAGCAACATATCATGCCGGTAGCTGTACCGGCATGCTCGAGAAGTAACAAACTGTGCCGGAAGTGGACTAAAAACCAAAAAAAGTTTCAAAACGAACTGAAATTCAATTTTCTAGTAGAAAAAAAAAATTCTAGAAAACTTTGCGTAGTGGCAAATATTTATGAAAATTTCCAACAATTGCTGGCATGATTTTTTGGTTAAATACTATGCCGGCACCGAGCTTTTTCAGCTGCAAAAATGGTGGATTCAAAGAAAAAAAAATCAAATTTTCAACATTTTAGCAACAATTCTCTCTTCACAATCATCCTTCATTTACACCAAAAAAAGTTCCCTCTCAAAAAAATTTTCCCTCCTTCTACTCTCACCTCACTTACCCAAGTTCAAATAAAAATACACACTAATCATTTAACAAATACTTATATTTTTACTAATTTTAATTAACCACTAAAACTAATTAGTGAGGGGTAGATTAGGATTTAAAAAAATATTTAGATAAGGGGTTACCCTTATTGGATATTTGGATCCATTTTTTGTCCTTTTCCTTTATCCTCCGATTAGTTTTGATATCCCCAATCACCGGTACTAGAAAAACTCGGCACAAATTTGAAGTAAAAAAGTAAGTCTAATTTATATATATTTTGAAGGTGTATAAAAGATTGAAATGTTGCTTTCTAATTTGAAACCATGCACCGTGGCTTCTATATGTAGGTAGTTGTAGAGTTAGAAAAATATACCGGAGGAACTTGACCAGTTTTTTACACTCTAAATCTAACTTTCACTGATGTAGAGTTCAATTTTGTTCAGCGAGGAGCAAATTTTACAGTTCATAATCTCGCAAAATATGTTTGTCAGCATTCTAGTCACTGGTGGTGGACATCGTCTCGAATTTCCTCTATTCTCTCTGATGTACTGACCTATACGGTTTCTAGTTTGATTGTTTTTATGGCTAAAAAAAATAAAAAATAAAAAATTAAATTTCAAACTTATTTTCTAGCAAACTTAAAAATAAGTAGTAGAAAAGAAGAGTTCTTAGGCCTAGCTTAAGCCCGAAAAAACTAGGTTCTACTTCCGTTATTGTACGTGGGTAACAACACTGCAATTCAAATTTACTATTAAAGAGGCGCGTTAGGATGGCATCAATACAAACAAAATTGGCCACACGTACTTATGATTACATAGTTGAAATTACGAAATCCTGAATTTTCATACTCACCATCGAGTCTTTCTCACAACTCAGAAACCCACGAGAAAATAAGCCAATTCTTCTCTCTTGCGTTGATGCTAGGATACCAGATAGAAAAGTGAATTTCAGAAATCAGAAATAAAAAAAGAAATGATTTTTTTTCTCAAAAAATTAAATTTTTTGCTTTTAAAAGTCGTTCCTAAATTTTATTGTCAAGCTAATTTCTGACTTGCTCTTCTTCTAAAAGTCGAAAAGCTATTTGACAGTATTGAAAAATAAAAAACCAACTTCAAAAATCAAAAACAAAAAGATTTTGCCTCACAAAAAGTAAAAATTTGGTTGTAGAAGTTATTCTGAAATTTCATTTCCAAACTAACTGCTAATTTTTCAACTTAATTAAATCTAAAAATAACTTTCTGCAATGTATGATCTTGGTAATGGAGTGCCGGGTTCGTAGTCTTTTTTAGATATTTCCCCTAAAAATAGCCTGGCTAAATTTGGGCCTATGCCACTTATTTGGGGCCTATCTAATTTTCCTTCCCACTCCACCAAATTGCTATGGCTACCAAACTTCTCAAAAATACTAATTTACCCCTAAATTAATTCTTAAAACTGTTTCATATAAATACTAATCTTTTCATTTTTAGTAAATCCAAAAACATAAAGAAACCTAAACCTAAAAAACTTTCTATTGTCATCATAAATTTTCCAAATTCTCAAAACCCTAATCAATTTTTTTTTTGATCATCTTCTCCAATGATCTTTGATCCAACCAAGAAAAAGGTAAATCTCCATCAACCCATTGTAGTTTTCTCATTTCTTCATTGATTTACATGTTTAAATTTTCGATATTTGAAAACCCAAATCTCTGATCTTACCCAGAATCGGTTTATGTTGACATATCGAATAAGCCGATTCTGTTTTTTTTTCTTTAGCCATGAAGAGCATGTAGACTAATCGGTTTATATGATGATTAACGTCAACGGATTCTATGTTTAGAAACGAAATATAAAAAGACATCACCAGAATCGGTATATAAGTGCATTAGCATAATCCGATTCTGGGTACAATTTTTTTTTAATATGCGATCCCATAATCGGGTTTTATGTGTTTGTTAACTTACCAATTAGGATTGTCTCTTCAGATTCCATTCCATAATCGGTGTTTATATATGTATCACATAAACTTATTGTTTATGTTTGACATTCCTGTGTGTTTTGTTGTTGAGAATCGGATTACATATGTTTAGTTCTATACCGATTGTTAACTTGATTTTTTTTTTTTTGTAGATATGGACTTCGGCCACCTAGCATTTTATGCTCAAGATCTCACCCATGAGAATATTCACAGGGTACCACAACCCGTCCCAGAAAGAAGCCTTTACAAGTTTGCATATGGGCGTGAGACCCGTCTAGAGAAGGCCCTCGCACTGATTGACAAGCTTGCACTGGAAGAGCTCCATGAGGTCATCAGGTTCGTGAGGAGAATGAGAGATTTGATTTCAGCTGAGAGGAATCGCCACAGACATTTGGAAGAAATGCTTGAAGTAATGGTTGAAGTTTAAGCCATTGCTGAAGCAGAAGCTGCTTCTGTAAATGCTCCAGGTGTTGCTGCTACCGATGTTGATGCTCCATGATTTTAGTTTAAGTTTTTAAGACTTTGGTTGTTTAAGTTTTTAAGACTTGTTTGTTTAAGTTTATTAAGACTTGGTTGTTTAAGTTTTTGGTTTTTAAAATTTTAGACTTCGGATGGTTAAGGTTTATATTTTGGATGATCATGGTGTTGAACTTAATGCACTTAAAGTTTTAATTATAATTATGTGTATCAAACAAGTTTATGCATGCTCAATAATTTTGTCGCCTGAACACATGCCAACAATCGGGCTACTCGATATGTCAACATAAACCGATTGTATAGGGTCCATAAAGGAATCAGTTTATGTGTGGGGTGAGTATAATCCGATTCTTCATGCCTTAGAAATGTTGTTTTTCCTATATGTTTTTCAAGCTAATCGGATCACATATGCATCTATATAAACCAATTAGTGTCAGTGAAAATTCAAATTTTTTACATGTTTTTAATCGGTTTATGTTGGTCACAAGAAAGTCCGATTCCTGGTGGCACAAAAACACAATCGGATTTTACAAACCTTCGAGAAGACCGATTATTTCATTTTATTTCACTTTTCTCAAATAAAAAATAGCCGTTAAGGACTTTATCTATATATAGAGACCTCATCTTTGGACCCCATTTGTCCCAAAATTGTTCATTCTATTCCCTCTCACTCCATATACTCCATAACTACTCATTTCATACCTCCACAATGGCATCGTTTGACTCTGCCGAAGATTTGGCAATCACCAAAGCATGGTACGCCGAAAATCGAATCAAAAATCAGTCCTCCATGATGGTAGATGTCGAAACCTTTTGGGCAAATGTGCATAAAAAATATAGGAAATATTTTGGAAATCCCAATGGAAGAAGTGTTCAAGAAGTCCATGATAGGCACCAAGTCATCGAAAATGCGATACTTGCTTATTTAGCTATCCAACATCGTATTTTGAAATCTAGCCACTTTAGTTTGTCCATTGAACAATTTGTAATTGTTTTTGTGGTTCATTTTATGTAATCCATGTGGTTTGATCTTCCAATTAAACACCACTAACAAAGTAAGATTGTGTCGTGTTTTTGTAGTACCAAGTCGTGAAAGCGTGCTACTTGGAGGAAAAGGGGAAAGCATTTATATTTGATGTAAGCTACTTGGAGGAAAAGGTGATGATGGTTGGTGAATCGGACTCGGATTCCTCCGACGAGGATTGATGGTTTTAGAAGTTTTTGTGTAGATTTTGTGAGTAGATCTCTATGTAAACTCTTACGAGACTACAACTCGTCCCAAATAAATGGCATACGCCCCAATTTAGCCAGGTAAAATAAGGACCAATCCGTGTTCAATAAATGAAATCATCTCACGCTAGAGAAGTGACCAGCATGCACAATAAATGCACTTCATTTTCTTTGGTTATCTCCCCCTTTTAATTTGAGGAAAGAGCTTAACGGTAGTGAGTCTACTAGTGACCATGTATAAATATTTCCATCGGATCTATTTCCATGGCCTCAGATGTGGATCTTTTTTTGTTCCATTTTTTCTTTTGAAGCATGTCTGTCCCATATGATTATGGCTTTCAAACATACCGAAATCAATGACTCCTTATTTTCTTTTCTTTTAAAAAGAAAGTCATCTTCTTCTTTGGAAAATGGTTATATTAATTTAATATACATCATTGGAACCGAGAAAATCCTTGGATGAAAAAAAGGAAGAATTACATAATTTATTCTTAGCTCTTTAGTGCTCTGAGTACATTGCAGGCCTCGAGGTAAATTGCAACTTATGCTGCTGAATTTGGTTGTGCGACTGATAATCGAAAATGTACTAAAACCAGATTGATTGCAATCGAAAATGTACCAGAAATTGCAACTTATGCTGCTGAATTTGGTTGTGCGACTGATAATCTTTCATTTATGTATTTGGAAATGCCACTTGGTGCCAATGCAACCTCCAAGCTAATTTGGAATCCAATAATAGAAAAGTTTGATGCTCTTTTTGGAGGTAGATTTCACTTTCAAAAGGTGGCAAACTTGCCTTACTGAAGTGTATTTTATCTATATTACTTTTCTTTGTTTAAAGCTCCTGCTTCTATCGTCAAGATATTGGAAAAAAAGATGAGAAATTTCCTTTGGAAACACAATGCTACTGGATCTAATACTTCTCACCTTATTAATTGGAGTTTGGTGCAAGCTGACAAAGAACATGGTGGGCTGGGTGTCTGCAACCTAAAATTGATGAATTCTTGTACGCTTGCCAAATGATGTTGGAGATTTGGTACGGAGAAGAATAAATTATGGTACAAAATCATCGTGGATAAATATGGGGATGAGTTTTCATGCTGGATTCCAGGTAAACCTACAGGTTCGCATGGAGTGTCATGTTGGAAATTTTTTTCTGATTCTGCTCATCTTGTAAGTAACAATTCAACATTATTGGGCCAACCGAC
Source organism: Papaver somniferum (assembly GCF_003573695.1). NCBI lineage: Eukaryota > Viridiplantae > Streptophyta > Magnoliopsida > Ranunculales > Papaveraceae > Papaver > Papaver somniferum. Next base: position 19,200,610 of record NC_039360.1, on the reverse strand, counting down.
CGGAAGCCCGAAGGGCCTGAAGGGAGGAAGTCCCTTATTTGAACACTTTTTTTGTAAAATGAAACCTAACACAATGTCTAATTTGATAAAAATAGCTGGATTTGGTGAGGCTTTTTTGGTGAAGCCTTTTCAAATAATTTCCTATGTGTCCTATTTTGCCTCATGTATCCTCTTTTTCTTGCAAGCATACTAGAATACAACATATCTAAAACCGTGCGTTGGAATTTTACAAATTTTATCTCGTTGGAAAGCTTTTAAAAGATCTACACAATGAGTACAAACAACAATATCAAATTTAAAGTTTTTACGAAAAATTCGGAGGTGTTTATCATTTTAGGCACAATTTTTGAAAATTGAATACATATCCATTATGAAAGCCACCACAAAAGATGGATAACACATTATGCAGCTATATCTTGCTTCATGCATCAACTAAATTTCCGTTGCAACTAATAAAACGATGTACTCCCTCCGTTTCAGGAAAATTGGTACTTTCACTTTTTCACTTTGTCTTATTTGTCTTTTGTTCGGTCGTCCCTCCCCACCGTGGCAGCGGTATTCTAGTTTCTCCATTCTGTCAAAAGTATATCTTTCTGGAACGATACATGGATTGGAGATGCTTCACTTGCTAATCTTTTCCCTTACCTCTATAAGTTATCTAGAGAGAAAAACATAAGAATGGCATATATGGTTACTCTTGATGGATGGAAGTTAACTTCAAGAGATCCTTCACTGGAGTTGAAACTAATATGTTGGCTGAGTTATTGCCGATCATTGGTGATTCCCCTCATGTCATTGGTGATTCCCCTCATGTTCTAGACAATTTTCCTGATATATACAAGAAGATGGTCATTACATCCCCCAGGTATCTTCATAGTCAAGTCTTTATATTCTAAGCTCATATCTGAAACTGGTGTTCTTAACTTCCCTCATCCATTCATTTGGAAGCCAGTTGTTCTACCAAAAATAAACTTCCTTGTTTGGTGTTTGGTGCATGGCAAGTTGAATACTATTGATAACCTACAAAAAAAGGATTGAGATCCATAACTGTTGCATACTGTGTGGTGATGATTTAGAGACACAAGAACATCTTTTCCTTCATTGCAAAGTTGCATAAAGTTTGGTCGATGGTTATAAAGTTTGGTCGATGGTATTACCTAGTACTTGTTGGTCCTGGGTTTTGCCTTCAAATATTTCTATGTTAGCTCATATTTGGCACCATAACCACTTCTCAAGTTTAATCTCTGCTGCTATTATCTCCACTTTATGGAATGAAAGAAATTGCAGAATTTTTGAAAAAAAGCACACCTTTCAAGACTGATTAAGACTTAGAAATGAAGGTGAAATCTCAGATTTTAGCCTGGGCTAGTGCTGCGGGTAGGAGAGTGCATTTGAACTTTTCAAGTTCAATTCTCAATAACGAGGATGCTATTTGTATGTAACTTTTTGCTTTCAGTTTCTCTTTCTCTACCTCTGGTAGACTGTAATTCTCTTGTACTTCTTTCTAATAAATTCTTCTCTTCTGATCAAAAAAAAAGTTCTTGGATAAAACAATTTTTTTGACGTGGTGGTAAGGGAAGAGAAACTCTTCACATGCGGTACTCTGTTAGGTTGCCTATACGGTAGGGCAATAAGTCAAGATTGCTAATAGGGGTATCAGATTAGGTGGGGGTGTACCAAAATCAAGATAAGAAAAAACAAATTTTTATATAGGACAAAATAGGTTTTGTCTCGGCTTGGTACTCCCCCACTAACCTGGCATTCCCCATTAGCATCCTTGCAATAAGTGACCAACATGTCGTTCTTTGAAAACCGTTGGCGCAGGTGAAAGTCTGCCTTCGTGAAGAATCAAAAAATTGGACTGCTGCTACAGTAGTTACAAAATTTTACAGTTGTACCCTCTCTCCACCACTCTTGAGAACCCCCCACCCCCAATTTCTTCTTCTTGCTCAGATCTAGTCCATTTGGAGCTAGATCTGAGCAAGAATTTTAGTTTTCTTTTGTGTATTAGTTTTATAATAAAAGGATTTTTTTCCTATTATGTTTCTTTTCTTCACCTTCATGGCGATTTTTGTCTTCATCTTCATGGTGATTATCTTTATTTTAATGGTTACTTGATCTTGTTTATATGTTTGTTCAAGTCCATCGCGGGATTCAAGTTACTCTCGATTCTCCGGTCAACAAATTTGCAGATTATTCCAATACCATTGGAGCATCACTTCATCAGGAAGACGATTTATCAAATGGTCTTTAAATATCATGGAGACCATCTTCTCTCCGATTCAATCGGTTCTTGCATTCTTGCATTAGGTTGGTATTTGGAATTCCTTTTCTTTTCTTTGTCGGAATTTTCAATCACGTACCGCTACAAACGTGTTGTTTCTTGTTACTTTTTCAATTTGATGTACTTGAGATCCATGTAATCATGATTTCCATTAATGAAAATTGGATTACCAAATTATTTTTTCTTTTTTACAGTTGTTACCAAATGCCATGTGATTAAAAGGTGGTTTTTGCTTGGTACTAGTAATCTGATGCACTTTTTACAAAAGTTTATTCTTATGCTTCCAAAATTTGTATCAAAATCCCTTTCCATTATTTTTTGATGTAAACCTGCACGAATACAGATTAGTTTACTTGTGTGATTGTGTTCATAACTAGGTTAGATTGTTTTACCGCACTAAACGATACTCAAATACATTGTATCGACTAATATTTATCGTAACAGAGATACACATACTTGGAAAGTCATTTGGTGGAAAAATACAGCATTAAACGTTGGAATAAAGATACGCCTGTTGATCATTAGCACCCCATTGTAATTCGATTTTTTGTGCACACCCTGTAACGAGTGTCTACATAACATTTCATTATCATTTTTAATTTAATATCACACGAGCCAATGGAAGTTTATGGAACCAATCGTCAGCATTAGGGTGATTCCACTGTATATACTAGTATGAATAAAACTTGAGGATATTGTCCATTCCATGATGAACTAAGCACAAGTTTCCACAACACAAAAATTAGTGAAAGAAACGCGCCACGCCATTACTTCTTATCCTTACAAGTTACAACCAAAATCTACCTATTGTCCATCAAATTTGACTAAAATACTTACTATGCTTGATTGCATAATTCAAAAGTCTCACTTTTTTGTTCGTCTTTTCTTTTACTCTGTATGTTCACCGTACTTGAGTCACAATCAGTTCAAAGTGCAAACCAGGTAACGGAACGACGACTAATCCGCAGTCCAATTCCTAGCCAAACTACAGTGGTCCGAACTTCAGTTTCAGCATCTTTTAATTTTCGTGAAAAATGTTGACAATAGTACAGTCCTAGAGTAGGTTGATGCCATTAATTTCACTTGCACCAACATTACAGAGTTGAATGATTCACAAGTGACAAACCCCTTGGCTCAATTTATTTTCTTCCGAGAAGTTAATCAACTTACTGAAAAATGAAAAGAAAATAGAAATTGAGAAGGACATAGACACCTGATCTCTAGGAAAAAAAACAACAACTATTAATGATAGGGATATGTGAAAATGGATAAAATGATTTTGTCAATACGCTGATGAGCTGGGAAGAAGAAAATGCGAGAGTGTTTTACAACAAGACTCATCCATGGCACAGCTGATTGACAATGTACGTACACTATGTTCTGTTCTCGTTGGCTATCGCTTTTAAAGAATTTCGGATGTTACGTTTACAAACAAGTGATGGTCAACTGGAACATTTTTTTGCTTAGCCTTGTTATTTGTTAAATTAGTTTTGCATCTTTGTACATTTTTTTTGTTTCATTTTCTTATACGTTTTCTGTTTGGTGTTATTTTTGTACCCCTCATTATTTCTTTTTATCGAATGTATTTTTCTTTATCAATCAAAAAAAAAAAAAAATTGAAAAAGCTCTACGCAGTTACTTATATTATTAGAGTACATTCGAGGAATTTATAATTTTGCATCATTTTTTACCTCTGACAATTGCTATCATGAGTCCAATAGGCATCTGGCGCAAAATAATACAGAGTTACAGACACACTTGAAATCGTAGTGCACAACTCATGATAGAATGTAAGCTGACTGTAATGTCTTGACCACCATTGTCCTCTGTCTATGTCTCAAGGATTGAAATATCGATAGCAGCATTAATCAGACATATAAACGATATTCAAATACTGTATCGACTGTAATATCTTGTTTTGGTGTAAAAATAATTATCTTTCTTACATCTCCTCCCCCTTTAATGAGAGCGAGACTAATCAAAAGTCAAAGAGATAACTAATATCAGCGGTTCGATCTCCTAACAACAAAACCAGCACCGTTAGATAATGGAATATCTCATAAAAAATTTCTGTCACAAATTCCGTGTGGATTTTTTTTCGTTACTTTCCGAAAATGCCCCTCCATCTTTTCTGTCTTCCTAAAACGCATCTCTTCTGTTCTGCTCTTTCTGTTTCATGACCACCATCGTTACCATCACCACCATCACCCCCACCGCTATTCATCACCAGCATCCATCACCCCCTCCACCACCAGCAACACCAGGATAAATTATGATCATTTGATGATTGGGTCATGTATTTACATAAATTATGTGAGATGAATATTATCAGAATCAAAATTTCCTCTAGTGAATCAAATCAGAATACAAAATTTATTTGGATGGATCAAACTAAAATTATGTCCCCCACACACAAAAAAAGGTTCCAATCATCTCCATTGTCAAAGAATACGAATGTGATTCGGTTCTTTATCAATTTCAGGTAAAATCTGTGTTTGGATTTTTAAAATTTGTTATTTTTATAATTTCATACAAAGAGAAGAAATGATTCTCTCTGATTTATTAACAATATGAATTAATTTCGATAATGATCGAAATTAAAGAGTATACTTCGATTTATATTCAGTGTGATTGATTCTTGGATAAATTATTTCCCAAATTAATAACTATGAACATTATTGGGTAAACTCATTTTCAGTTCATCATCAAACGTAGCCGTGATCTAATTTTGTGTGTCTGAATTGAAGGATGCTATATGTGATTAGTTATGAGTACAGAGTTTACAGACCAAACAGATGTTATTTGGATCAGTTATATGAGACCATTTAAAGAGATCAAGGATTAATTAGGGGGTGGGATGTGGAAGGCAGTGTGGAGGTCTATGAGCGATGTAGTTAGGATCTATTGGTGGCCTTCATTTCTCAGATCAAATATCATTGTTCATTAGGTGAACAGTTTATCTACATTTTAAGAATGTAAAGATGCTTGCGCTCACATTATCCTCGATGCATATATACAATATACATCTTAGTTTCCTATGTGCAGGAAGAAGTTGGGCGAATTATTGGTCGCTTTTTGACATATGGCAATGAATACCACTGCATGCTGTATGGAAATTGTGCCCTCAACACTGAGGTAAATTGTATGTACGAAGGTAACTATTTTTTTGGTGCATGGAACATATAATTCAGAGACTCCCCAGATAATACATTATATCTTCAAAACTGCAGCTCCTACGTAGACAACTTTTGAAGATGAGAATGAGCTTGAAAATAACGGACAAGCGGACGTGCCTGATGAGAATCGCCAAGAGGACACAACTATGCAGGGAGGTAAGGCCAGTTTCAAGTAGCGTCCACTACTTATGATTGGATGTACTCTTGAAATTTTCTTTTTTGTTCATAAAGACGTTTACTATTACACTATACAGTCCAATAAAATTAGGAAGTGCATAACTGTCTATTAGTTTGATCACGTGTTCCATGGACTGCAGAACCGCCAATTCATATATGAGGCTTGAGTTTGTCATTTTATCCATCTTTGTTATGTATATGGATAGATATATCCTCTGCTTAATCTGCCCAATTCGCATGATAAAGCCAAACACCTATGGTTTGTATCATTACTGTGGTGATATTGATGCTGCCACATGACATTGCTGCTGCTGATTGTGATTTCTAAAGTCCATAAGCTTCTCCCACATAGGACGATTATTACTCATTACTTTGTTATTGCCCCATGATAAACCCAAATATCTATTTATGTTACTGAACTCTTATGCTTATTGCTATCTGATTGTGTAGGTCATAGAAATAACAACAGAAAAACGAGAACTCAGTTGCCTAACAGGTTTTTTTTTGTAATTTTGCAAGGAGTTTTGTGGACTTGCATTCGCTTCAACGCCTGCAATTGACTAACATTAGCTCATGTGACTATTGTTGTGCCAAATTGTTTCCTCATGCAACTAAAATGTTCTGTTGTTTGAATGGAAGAGTTTAGTTGCTAGAATTGTCTGTACCTCCAGAGCTAATTGAACTATGTACAACACAATCAGAAAAATGAGTTCATTTTGGGCAAAAATTTCTGGTTATATAACCATGGCTTTGCTTTCACATCTATTGGGGTACATATATATAGATCAAAATGTGGCTAACGCAGCGAGGGAGTGTATAAGTATCGTGCTCAAGTTGCTATGTATCGTAAAATAGTGATCCAATAATTATTCTTTTTAGTTGTACTTGGTTGATTTGAGTGTTTGGAAATCGAAAATACAGAATACTTGCGAAAAAAAAGAGTTGTTGTTCACCGACGTACAACGCACGTGCACTCAACTTAAGTTGAAATAGAATTTGCTTGTCGACATAAAAAGACCGACATTCCATGAACTAATCACAAGTTGTACTGCACAACGTCCCCACAATACAAAACTTGGTGAAAGAAACACGCCATTCCTTCTTATCCTTAAAACTAGAATCTATTTAGTCCATCAAATTTGACTATAATACTTACCATGATTGCATAATTCAAAAGTCTCATCGTACTTCAGTCATAATGAGTTCAAAGTGAAAACCAGGTACGGAACTACGACTTGGCAATCCAACTAGTGGTCCAAACTTCAGTTTCAGCATTTTACCATCTTTAATTTGTGTGAAAAACGTTAACAACATGACCTCCCATATTAGGCTGGTTGCATTTACTACAACTTGCTCCACTTGCACATATCTTCTAGAGAGTTGTATAATGCACAAATGACAAACCCAATAGCTTTGAACCTTTCACACTAGTTAGTTGCCGTGTTGGTGAACTGAAGCTATCCCATAAACCCATACTACTCTTGTTACCATATGAGTGCAGTGTGAAGTGGATAACTGGGAAAGAGAGTCAAACAAATCAATGCTGCAATAGATTCTTATGTTGAATTTGATTCTATCTCTTTACAAGGGATTCAACTTAGTTTAGTTTTTTTTCTCATCAGGACTGAGCTCAAAAACCAGAAATGGGATTCAGGAATGATATTATCATCTCTTTCAAGTTCATCTTATTTTTTTCTTATCTTTTCTCAATAGTTTTATCTCAATGTTCGATTTCAGATGAGATTCAAGCTTTGAAAGCATTCAAAGGTGCAATCAGACATGACCCGTTGGGTGTTCTATCTAACTGGACTGATGACAAACTTCATTGTTATTGGTCTGGTATTGTTTGCGATGATGCAACTAACCGTGTTGTTTCGATTACTCTTTATGAAAGTGAGCTCCAAGGAGAAATTACTCCGTTCCTTGGGAACTTATCGAGTTTGCAAGTTCTTGATTTGTCTACGAATTCGTTCAACGGCTCAATTCCTTCTCAGTTAGGGAACTGCCTGGAGCTTACTGGGTTAGGACTTGCCGAGAATTTATTGTCAGGGGTTATTCCTGTGGAGTTGGGTAAACTAAAGAATCTTCAAATTCTAGGAATCGCAACCAACCGTTTGGAAGGAAGCATTCCTGATAGCATGTGCAGCTGCACAGCCTTGATTGGGCTTATCTTATACGAGAACAAACTCACCGGTATGATCCCTTCTTGCATTGGTAATTTGGTCAATCTTCAAGTTCTTAAGCTTTTTAACAATTCTCTGGTTGGTTCAATACCTGTTTCTATTGGGAAGTTGGGACTTCTGCAAGGTTTATATTTGAATGAAAACCAGTTATCAGGAGTGATACCTTCAGAAATCGGAAATTTGTCAGAGTTACTGCAGCTTGATATTTTTGGTAACCAATTTGAGGGAAGAATACCCCCTGAATTAGGCAATTGTCAGAAACTTGTGGGTTTAAAAATGTATACTAATCGTTTAACGGGAAGTATACCTCCTACTTTGTCCAATCTTACTTCATTAGTAAACTTAACTATATCAGAAAATCAGCTCACCGGAGAAATACCTTTTCAACTTGGCTACCTCACATCATTACAGTCCCTGAGGTTGCACTTGAACAATTTAACCGGTAGTATTCCGTCGTCTCTGACAAACTTGAAAAATTTAACGTATCTGTCTTTGAGCCAGAATGCGTTGAGCGGAAAAATCCCGTCAGATATTGGCTCGCTTTATAAACTGGAATCACTGTTTCTTAACAGCAATCTCCTGAGTGGTTCCATACCATCCAGCATCTCTAACTGTTCACTTCTTCTCCGAATAAGCTTAGCTGTGAATAGATTAACTGGGCCCATTCCTTCCGTTATGGGGAATATGCAGAATCTCTCCTTCTTATCCGTCAATAACAACAAAATGTCTGGTGAAATTCCTGAAGACATATTTAACTGCACAAATCTTGTAACTTTGTCATTGGCAGTAAATCGTTTTACTGGGTCATTGTCATCGAGCATTGGCAAACTCTCTAAACTCAACATTCTGCAAATCCATACAAATTCTTTATCTGGACCGATTCCTCCAGAAATTGGGAAGTTAACCCAATTGCTTTCTCTTGAATTAGGCAGAAATCACTTTTCAGGTACGATACCTTCTGCGTTATCGAAGCTTTCATTCCTTCAAGGGCTCTCCTTACCTGAGAACATTCTAGAAGGCACAATCCCAGCAGAGATATTTGAACTTAAAAATCTTGCTGAACTGAAGTTGCAGAAAAATAGATTCGGTGGTCCTATTCCGGACTTGTTTTCTAAACTGGATAAGCTTACTTACTTGGATTTGCACGGCAATAACTTTCAAGGGTCCATACCAAGAAGCTTACGCTTTCTTAACAGACTTTCAGTACTGGATCTTTCTCGCAATAACCTCACAGGAGCTATCCCTGGAAATGTGGTTAATGGTATGAAAGAGTTGCAGATACTCGTAAACTTTTCAGGCAATTTCTTGTCAGGGAGGATCCCAGAAGAGCTCGGTGAGTTGGAAATGGTGCAGGCCATTGATTTGTCTAGCAATAATCTGTCAGGAAGCATTCCTGTGACACTTGGAGGCTGCAAGAACTTGTTACTGCTTGACATTTCGGGAAACACCCTTACTGGTAAAATTCCTGACAAGATTTTTTCCCAAATGTACTCTTTATTGAGCTTGAATCTTTCAAGGAACACATTGAATGGTACGCTCGAGGAAAAGTTTACAAATCTGAAACACATCAGCAGCCTTGATCTATCTGTAAACAATTTTAGCGGCGCCGTCCCTGAGAGTTTTACAAACCTTTTCACCCTTAAACATCTCAACCTTTCATTTAATCAGTTTGAAGGACCTGTTCCAACAAAAGGAATATTCAGAACTATTGGTTTATCTAGCTTGGAAGGTAACCCGTCACTTTGTGGAACCAAATTTCTGAATTCATGCATCAGCGAAAGCCACTCAAATTCTCGTAGCCGGTTATCCAAGAAGTCTATCTTGATTCTAGGCGTTCTTGGAACTGTAATTGTACTTCTTCTCATGGTTCTTATTGTTGTAATTTTCCTTCGGCATGCTAGGAAAAAAGATCCAAAAGGTGATGTGGATTCAGAAAGACAATACTCTATAACTCCTGCTTCACTGAAGAGATTTGAAAGAAAAGAAATAGAATCAGCAACAGACTTCTTCAACGAAGGAAATGTGCTTGGCTTAAGCAGTTTGAGTACTGTTTACAAGGGTAGATTGGAAAGCGAAACACTTGTAGCAGTAAAGAAGTTGAATTTAGATCAGTTCCCCGAGGAATCAAACAAGTCTTTTGACAGAGAATTGAAGACCTTGAGCCATTTGAGGCACAAAAATCTGGTTAAGATACTTGGTTTTGCATGGGAGAGCGGGAAACTGAAGGTTTTGGTTCTGCGGTACATGGAAAATGGAAACTTGGAGAGCGTTATCCATGGTAATTGCACAGACAAGTCAAGGTGGACATTTGATGAGCGGCTGAAAGTGTGTATTTCTGTTGCCAATGCAATGGCTTACTTGCACTCTGGTTATGGCGACCCAATTGTGCACTGCGATCTCAAACCGTCAAATATTCTTTTTGATGAACACTGGGAAGCTCATGTTAGCGATTTTGGAACAGCTCGAATTCTAGGTGTTCATCTCGATAATGAAAGTGGGATTTCCTTGTCATCTGCATTTCAAGGCACAGTTGGGTATTTGGCACCAGGTATTTACTCTCCAACTTATTTTAATAGTTTAATTAGTTATAAAGCAGGTCACTTAATAGCGGGACGGAGGGAGTATTAATATTAATACTAACGGTCACTTACACAACATGTTAACATATTTTCAGAGTTTGCGTATATGAGGAAGATTACGACTAAGGCAGACGTTTTCAGTTATGGGGTATTATTGATGGAGTTGTTAACTGCGAAAAGACCAACAGGGACTATAGAAGAGAATGGATTTCCGATTACTCTGCGGCTGTTAGTGGAGAGAGCTCTAACAAATGGAGGTGATGGAATTCTTAAAATAGTGGATCATGATATGAGCTTATCATCCAAAGGAGGGGAAGAGAAACTAATATTGTTGCTTGAACTAGCTATCTCTTGTACCTGTCCTTCCCCTGAAGATCGGCCTGAGATGAATCAGGTTTTGTCAATGCTTGTAAAGATAAGTGAAGGTAATAATGGACCCAAGACATAGATGTAAATTCAAATAATGTAGTATGAACTAATCAAAATGGAGAAAAACAGGGGGACTAGAGAGTGAATTTGGAAGGGGCTTGAAACTGATAAGCTTGATTTTTTTTTCTGTTCACCGGATTTAAAGCCTACTTTTTAGGAATATTTTTCTTAACCGAACTTAAAGTACACATGTAATAGTAAAATCAGAAACAACAATTCTAAGTTGGAAAAGCAACAAAAAAAACCCCGCCCCGACACAGTTTTTCTTTGATTTGTGGTCCCGGTGGGGCCCGTCCCTTGGGAGTTTAGCAGGGGATGTATTGTGTCTGGCTGGTTTTTGTTATTTTTTTCTCGGTTCATTTGGACTTTTTGAATCACAATATACTTGGGCTCGAGGTGACTCCGCTAAGAGAAGCCATGCCACACTTCCCATCCTAAAGAAAAAAAGTGTGACATGTCCTAGATGGTGAAATGAAAAACACTTTGGTCAACATCAGCTAAGAGTTTTTCATTATTACAACACCAAGATATTGGACCTTGTAATTTCTATTGTCGTTACTGAAGGATACTATTTTGCGTGGGGGTGCGGAAATCTCTTAATATTTTGTCTTTATGAAATTTGGTATCCTTATTACCGAACATTGAATTTTTCCCTACAATAGTAATGTAAAATGGTTGTAATAGATTGAGGTACTGCTAAACTTTACTTGAGATCTTTATGTTCATTGATATATATTATTTTCTTTTTTTAGTTTTGTAACTAACAACCTCTTTGTGTGCACTTGACTTGTGATTTGTATCTGATTCGATCAGAGTCAAATATTAGACTTTTTTTTTCCTTCCTCAAGCCCTCACGCGACCTCTGGCTCAAACCAAGTCGTCGAATCGGACCCAATATAGTCATGTTTGGAAATTCCCTCAAACTTTTTTTTTCTTCGTTTCTTCCATCGGGCGTAGAGATGGGAAATTGAGGAACCAAACCCTAGGTCTCCTTCTCAACTGATCTCATTCATCTCTTTCAACTCATTTCTCTTGTTGGTATCTTTCATTACTCTCAACTCATCCCACATCTCTTTCAACTCTTCTGAGATTTTTATAAAAGAATCATTAATTTCGGGTATGATTTTAACATCTATTAATTCTTCGTCCATATCTATTTTGTCATATTGTATGGGTTTTTTGCGATTTCGGAACATGATTTTTTTTCCAGTATTTTAATTTGAGTTTTTATGATATTGCTAAATGTCGGGAAAACAATGATTACCACTAAGATAGTACTTTGGAGCCTCATACATGTTGATATGTTGTAGGTTCTCTGTAGAGAACAAAATGCTCGGATTTATGACAAGGGTTACTTTTATAGACTTGATGATGATCCTAGTATATATTGAAGCTAAATCTCTTGTTATCCCAATGGCAATTTGACACATTGTATTTTGAAGCTCCATCCGCAATTGGATGCATTATTTCATTTGATGTAGACTTGCTTTCTTTTTGCTGTTTCTTGTAGGTGTTATACATTATTCTCACTCTACCAAAAATAAATAAATATTTGAATTAATTAGTAAGACATGGTAATAAACCAATGATATACTTGGATATAAGTGATCGAAAAACAACCTCATACAATATATATTCAGTGCAACCTATTGAAACTAATAATATCTTTGATTTACTTATGTTTATGTGTTTTTAATACATGATGTTAATGCAAGTAATAAGTATAATAACATAGCATCGATCTGTTATTGGATTCTTCCATGATTTCTCGCCTCTAGCATTGGTTCAGGAATATTATCATCTCTGCCCACTATTCACGGGATTATATCATGGTCTTAAAAGTATAGACTCAAGCAAAACATCCAGACTTTTCGAATCATTAACGTTTACATTTATTCAACACCATTGTGATTAATAATAATTTAGAAACATTTAATTGAAAAATAAGAACATAAGATGCTTACTTAGCTTTTTTTGTCAAAACTAGTCCATTAAGCATACTAGTGGCTCAATTTGGCGGTTTGGGAGCTAGGTTATTCTTCCACTATCTCATATAGTAGAGCATGAAGAGGAAAGTCCCCCAATTTCATTTTATTTTGGTTCCTTTTAAAATGTAAGCAACGAATGGTGGTTCCATCAAGCTGCTCAATTAATGCATAGTAGTACTTGACATTTTTTCCTTTGTTGTAAACAGTCAGTGGAGGTCGTTAAGATGGAAAATGTCGACCAATGTTATGGCCAAAGAGTTGTTTCTCCTGCAAGTACTTATACTTCTTTGGAACCGATTGGACAAATTATATTGTTGATCATTATATATCTAAAGGATTATGCAGGCTAGGGACTTTGATATCTTATTATATTATCTCAAACCACAAAATATACTAATAATCGAGGAATTACATAATTAACTTTGAGGAAGTTGTAGTTTACTCCATTTAACTCACTTAGCTACGAATTCCCCTTTGTACTAACTCGATCAACATACCGTGAGCTATGATTTGGAATATGGTTAGTAAATTGAAGAAAAAAATATGGATCATAAATAAAATGTGTTATGGTTAATTGAATCATGGGTTATTTTTAAGAGAAGCCTTATTTTTATTTATAGATAGAGAATATAATGTAGAATCAAACAATGAGATAATTAAAGATAATAATCATAAAAAAAAAACTCAAATTTAAATTAGTTTTTATTTATGATCCTAATTATGACTATGAGGAACCCACTCAAAGTATATTCATAATAAAAAGAGGTTACAACCCTTATATCCATCAGATGTCTTAAGTTGAGATCATGAAATTGGGATGGTCGGATGTTACATTTGTCTTTCAAAATGTTATATGTCCCTGCAAAGCTCAAAACCTCGTGATGTTTTGTATTATAGAATTATCAGGATCTAAAGGTGTAATTCTATACAGAGAAGGTACTAATGAATCGTATCATACTCTAATTTTGTTTCTAGTCCCAACTAGCCACATACAACTATCCTTAAGTTGAGGTCTTATACTGAGCATTGTGTTCCATGTAGTAGAAAACTTGTATGGTTTTTTTGCAACCCAAAAGGAAGAATCCCTTAAATACTTAGCTTGCCGAATTTTACACCATAGGGATTCTAGATGTAGTTGAAGGAATCGCTATGCCAACTTAGCAATGAGAGTTTTATTGGTTTCTTCTGATGATCTAAAAATCGTATCACGTACCCTTGTCCTTACAAGTTACAAACTACTCTCGTTGTGGAAAATGCATCCTTTTCTTATCTTTAGAGTGACCCCATCAGAAATTCGTTATTATCTGGTTCATCTTGTTGACAAGTGTTTTAGGAATTATTGATGTGTCCAAAAAATACCGCCATAAGTGAAAGAACCGACTGAATTATTGTTGTTTTGCCCGCGTGAGTCAGACAATTCTTTTTCCAACAAGAAGTATGTTCTCCATCTTCACTAATAAGAAACTATAAAGCCTCTTTCACATGCGAAAAAAGCCTTCATGATGATCATTAATCATTCCAGAGAATGTTATGGTAGATATGCAACTCATGATAAGGCCATGCCACCTATCATTGATTCTAAAAATATGCAAGGAATGGATAAGAAAATTCCGGTCTACCGTTAATGTCAAGTAAAGCGTTCATCTTCCAAATTTGCACAACCAACATTTCAGAAGTTTTATTGAATTTTATTTATCTTATTTTATTTTTCTATCTTTTTATATCGAAGCTAAATTTCATCAAATTTTATTCAAAATATTTCAATGTCAATGCCAACTCAATGTAATCTCCCCATATATCACTTTAATTTCTTCAGTCGGCACCCTTTATTGATTTTAGGACTTTTGAATTTTAGATCTTTAAGATTTTGTGTGTCATGCAATCTAATGAAATCTTATCACATATAACTAGAGCAGCCATTACATTTTTAGAATCTCTAACGTTTTCTTTTCCAGCAATGAAAAGAGCATCTGAAGCCTATATAAAAGCTTCACATTCTTGGCAGATAAAGTAAATTATGTTCTTATTGTGTTTATTATTACGTATTCTTGGGCTGAGTTTGGAATTTAAGGTTGAAGAGAAGCGAAGATGATTGTGCAGTGCACAATTTTTAAAAGAGTAATCATCTTCTCCACAAGCATTACAACTTTCCTATGAAGGTAACAACAACAACTTGGATTTACAAGGTTGGAAGTATCTTCAAACCATTCAAATTAAAGTAGGTGTAGGTATGTATGGTGCACTAGAAGAACATTTTCCACATAGTTTCCAATTTTTGTAGATCGTATAAATGCTCTTATACCGTTATAGGGAACATGTTTGTACATAGAATAGAGCTAAGAACACACTTTTGTCTCATGGTTCCTTTGCTCACACATAAAACAACCAATTATTAAGTCTTTTTTTCATTCTCACTTTATTAGTTTTTGCTGCTACTGCTACTACTACTAGTTGGAGAGTCTTTCACACCTCTATCCACCATTCATTCAGCGTTTTGAAAGGCTAATTGAAGAAAATGGTGAAAACTAAACAAGTTTTGGAGTTGCAGAAATTAGGGTTTTTCACTCTATAATTAGAGGTTGAAGAAGAGATCTTATTGGGAGTTGATAATTTTCATTTTGTTGGTTAGATAAATGCCACGTGTTTTATTATTGTTAGTCATAACAATGAGTTGAGTTATAAGTCGAGTCACCGATCCCAATAAAATTATCCCCACCCAAATAAGAGGGGTTTTAAGACTTTTGCAAGTGCCACATGGAGCTTAACGGTTTCCGGCGTCTGATTATTATTTTTTAAATAAACCAGTCAAAAATGAAGATTCTTTTCTACAAGACAAGACGGGGATATTTTAGTAGTGTACATTTCAAAACATGAATGCTTTATCAAATTTACTTAAATACTATGGGGCGGTACCAAATGGCTTGTGTTCGTTCAACGGATTTTACTAAAAAATACCGTACGACGTCAGTACTAGTATCATGACGAGATGATTTCAGCCATTCTTGGCTTCCTTTTGCCCTTTTTATTTTCTTTTTTATGATTCTTGAAATTCATGGCATTCATGCATTATTTTGTAGATGTTGGGCCAAGGGGATTGATCTGGTAACTGACCTTATATTCATGCATAACTGGCCCATAAGGGAAAACTGCCTGCCTTTTATTTCATGTATGACCCACTGTTTGGATACATTATGAAAAAGTCCGAAATTAGTTTAGCAACCAAATTATTTTTGTGAAACAATTTTTTCGTTTTACTTCTAACTTCAAAAATTACTGCTTATGGTTGCCAAATTTTGTCGACAATTTAATTTTGTTGAAAAATTACTATAGGAAAAAAGAAAAATCTCTCCGCATTTACTACAAGATATTGCCTTGCACTAAAAAAATCACAAAATTGGTCAATTAGCCCAATAACGACAATTTCTGGGTGAAAAAGACATGTAAAATTTGATACTGTTTAAATGGACAAAGATGTAAAAATAGCCAGAATTTAAACAGTTTCATCCTACCATTTTCAAATACTTTTTCTTATTTTTAATTTACATTGCAGGTTTTGAGACATTTATTTCCGTTGTTATGAACTTAAAAGACACATATAAGTGTCACAAATTGTCCGTCCGGAATGGTTTGAGACACTTAAAGAGACACTTAAACTGTCTCTTAATTAAATACAGCGCGCATATTAATCGTCTCTTAAATTAGTTAGCAACACTTTTTTATTGTGGCAGATTAATTAATTAAGAGACTTTTATTCGTGTAGCCTTAGTTTCAAAGGCAACACCTAGATATCTGTATCAAAATATTTTGCCACTTATAGATTTTTGTTTTGTACACTTATATGCGTCTCAAAATTAAATTAGCTTTTAAAAGAAGTACTAATTTTCAGTTTCGAATTCCTAAGATTAAAATTCCTGCACCTGCACATTTCATTTTCTGCACCTGGATACAAGCGCCTATCCAGCCATTTCATATTCCATCAAAATATTAGAGCACAATTTATCACATCAATTATATATATGTAAGATACTCAAAATTCTACAAAAGATATCTACTTCTATAATTGCAAGTCTCTCTCTACAATGTTGGATCAAAGTTGAGCATATTTTGGTACACGTATTCTTTTAAACTTGTTGAACCTAATATCACAGGACTTCATCTACATTATACAGGAAATTAAGAACGGAATTACCTACAACTTGTTGAATCCCAGCTCTAGGGAACAGAACACCTATATCCTTTACATATTGTTTGTAACTTGACGAAAACAAAATCAAATGAAAAGATGTAAACACATGAGTGACAACCTTGATATATATCTTCAGTCGATCAGTTTAAGATTAGACCGGGACAAGTACCAAATGTAGACGCACCTTCTATAATGTCTCTCAAATTCTATTTAAAAACGTAACTTACAACTGTCATGTGCCAAGTATTTACTGTTATCCGACTTCTTACCTAACTACTTCTTTGGCGATAGACCCAATAACAAGTTCATTCACAGGTCATCTGCGTAACACACCAAACACAGAACAATGTTCAAAACCAAAGCCAACAACAATGACAATAACAACAATGATTGCAACATTACCAATTTGGTACCTCTATGAACCAAAACATATCAATAGCATTATAGTATTTCAACTTACACATGATTGTGAGTTCAACAAAGGAAAACTGAGCTTCTGCTTCCTCGAGACTGAAAAAGAAACATCATTTATATTAATAAATGAGAAACGAAAGTAATAACACTCAAAACAGCTCTAACAGTGACTACCTGTCCAAGCATATCGGATCCTAAGAGTCATTCCAAGAACTTAAGCTTCTTACAGTATATGATCCATTCCTGCAGTCACCCAACATATTAATTAAAACTTAACCATGACCATCTCATTCAGAGCCATCCATCCTGCAATACACATATATTTCAACTCGTGCACTATATCATGAGAATACCAAACGCCGTCTACATGTATCAAATATAGTTCCTGCCATACACATAAAACAACTTTGATTATAACAGAAAATTAAAGTTCAAGACTATAGCTTCCATTGTGTAGGATAGAATTGGAGAAATCAGACTGCAAGAACAAAAGTGTAGGATAGAATTGTACCTGAAAAATACCACTTGTGAGCAGCTCTCCTTAATGTCCACCAACCAGCTGAATTAAGTAAAAAAAGATGCAAAGGAAAGTAGTTAATACTGAGTAAAAATAAATCCTTTTCCCTCCTCCTTTATCCGGGCTTGGGATTGGCAATGCAAGCATTGGCGTTAAAAAGGTTTTGGTCAAACGACAAATTAATAAGACATATTATATTGAGTAAATATAGGCAGTTACAGACCCCAAAAGAACCTATCCTCATTGTGCTAGACAATACAACTAAGGAAACAAACAAAAAGGACACTAACAAGCAAATTCTTAGATGCAACAAGTGGAATTTGCCATGTGCTAGTGTCGAACCTGTCCTTGCTGCACAAAAGTAACAAATATAGCCGAAATAACAAAAAAGAACAAAAAAAGAAAGAAGGAAATACTACTGTTCAGTGCTAACTGGGTTGCTATGCTTGTGTTGAACCTATCACTATTGAGCAAAATAACACAAAAAAAAAATCAAACTAGGAATATATTACTTCCTGATTGGCATCGGTTGCAACCTATCTGCAGACCAGATCACCCAAGCAGGCATTTCTAGGTCCCTCAAATGCACCCATCCATTTCCTTGTGGTGCATCCCATACTAACGCAGACTGATCATGCACTTCCTCGATAAGGACCCTCTTCTCTGTTGGCATCACCTTTCTAGAATGAAAAATATCGCCGCCTACGATACACCCTGATGCAACAACTTTTCCTCTATTATCTAGCATTTCAACTTGCAAGGAAGGAGTCTCATTAATTAAACTATCGGCATGATCCAGGCTATCATCACTTGGGTGACCAAAGAGAGAATTGGACCCTTTTTCTGGGCTGGGAGTGCCTACACGAGCTGATGATGTAGGTTCCTTGCGTTTCAGGCAGTTCAAATTCTCCTAATAACAAGAATAGGTAAAATCATTATATATTAACTGCTGAAGTTGGATATGCTACTTCACGAACAACAAGTTAAAATTTACCTTCACTGCGCTGCCCAAGGACCCCAATTCACCTTCAATTTTGCTTAGTTTAAGTGCATTTTTGTCATCTCTTTGCTGAAGGGCAGCAACTCCAATTACTGCCGTTTCAACTTGCTTCTTTGACATATGAGATGAGTAGCCACGAATACCACCATTTTGTTTTTTTTCCAAACACCTCCTCAAGTTCATCTGTAATAAAATTACTAGTGCTGGGATGCTTTCCTTTTGCTTTGTTCCTTTCATAAACCTCACTTACTTTGTTCGGCATTTTCACATACTCTCAACATTATATTAGAATAAAGATCAAAAAGCCCCAAAATAGTAGGTGTTAGTAACTCACGTAGCTTTCAACTGCACTAGAATGGACACTCCCGTCCCGTCTTAGATGTCCGTATAACCATTTCTCTGTAGTAGAAGGTGGTACCACTTCTTAGCCAGGTTCATCCTACCAAGACATACATTTCGCGCTTCAGCTGTAAATTCCGGCCACTTTTTCTTTATAGTCTGCCATTGGAGCGAATCTACTGGATGACGCATATGCTCGAAAGAAGTATGTGCCTCATGATGCTACTTCATATAGCATGTTATCCATGATATTGTGTAGTATCTCTTAATTCTCTTGCAAAGCGGAAAATGTCTCAATACTTTGCGAGGCTCTTTTGTAGTTATTGGTCCATCTTTACCCTCTTTCACCACAAACCTTGATCTTTTACAGATGGGACACACAGTTGCATTTTTGTGTTCTTTTCGGAACAAAACACAATGATTAACACAATCATGAATGGACTCAGCCTTCATTCCTAGATCTATCAGCATCGCTTGCATTGTTGGGTATTTTTCAGGGAAAGTGTTGCCTTCTGGGAACCATTTTTTCAGTCGTCCCAAGAGGTACGTAACACTGTTCCCTGACCAACCAAACATCTTTTTAATATGCTGCAGTTCTACAATTACATTAAGTGTTGTTTCATCACCCTCATAACCTGGATAAATCTTTTCCTTAGCTAACTCCTTATACTTGTAGTATTTCTTCCCTAAGTCAAGCAAATCAGTTTCATTTACATCCTTGTCTAACTCTTCAAATACTCCATATGCCTTGTCTACAAAGTCCCCTAACCCACATTGTTCATCTATAATATTATCTTCTATATGTTCCTCAAATGATATTTCAACATCTACATTTTCCGCTACATTTTCCTCTACGTGTTCTTGCACTACTTCTGGTGTTAATGTGGTGGATTTCTCCCCATGTAAAGACCAGATTACATATGACTTTTCTATTGAGTGTACTTCCAAATGATACTTCACTAGGGGAAAAGACAGAGAGTTCTTATTTCGACATATACGACAAGGACAAGGACATAATGATGAACTTTTTATCCTATTGCTATATGCAAAATCTACAAAATCATCTACCCCTTTTTTATAGACATCACTAAACCTATCTTCTTCATTCATCCAACCTTTGTCACCTACTTGCACCATTCTACAACAACACATAACATAGTATGTCAATCAATGACCCCTCACCCCAGAAACATAACTGAATATCCATACATATAAGTCATTCTAACAGATCAATAGAGTACAACTTAAAAGTAAAATCACATGCAACATGGAGCGACAAAATAACTGATGGTACATAAGGCAAGCAAACACATATAACTCATGTTGCTTGCTGATGTGTCTATACAGACCATACAATCATATCAGAATATGAATGACGAAGTACACGAATAACACATGCTCATCCAGATGCCATTTAAATGAACAAAATGATAACAGAACACGAAAACAAAAATGTTACAATGACCACCAAAACACACATACCCAGCAAATAAGAAAACATCCTTTCTGTGTTAGCTTACGCTGATTGGAATCAAGGAACAACTGGTGATGCTGTCGACATTATTTTTTACGTGTGAGTGAATATTATTTAGGCGAAAAACGAAAAGAGATCTATGCAACTGAATCAACTTTTTCTTCAGTACCCATTGCACAAATTCAATGCTTGGTGACATCATTTCATCTATTAAACTTTTATGATCACTAAATTAAACTCACTTTCTCATTCAGATAACAAATTCTGTTTACCCAATTTGCATACAAAATACGAACTGAATCATTTAGTGGTACCGAAGTCTATCTAATTGAGATTCTAAGATGCATGTATGGGTAAGCTAACATGAACTTATGCATCAAATCTGCTTATAAATATACTCCACAGTGAAAAACCAAATAAGAAAACAACAAATAGAAATCACTTCATGAAAAGAAAATCAAAACAAATACCCAGCTAAACATGATATAACAATCCTCTAACATGATACAGCAACACATGAGACAACAACCTTCATGAAAAAAACCATAATCCAGCAAAATTGACAGACTTATACTTCAATGAACCAAAATGTATAGAGGGAGAAACAAACAAGTACTAGATTTAGAAATTATACCTGAATCTTCAAATATTTGTACTTCAATCTTCTTCTGAAAGTGTCAAACACAAATAAAAAAGAAATCAAATTTCTAGGGTTTTACTTATTTCAAAAGGAAAAAAAAATAGGGTCAACAAATCAAAGTTATTTTGATTTCTCTAATTGGGGTTTTTAATACCTTATAGAACTTCTAGGAAATTAATTCCAAGAATTCAATCTTCTTCTTCTAAGAGTTAAGTTTTTTTCTCTGTACTTCTGTAAAGTGAGTTTCAATCACTTTAGGTTTACAAACTCTAAATCAATTTCTAGTTTCAATCAATCTAGAGTAGTTGATCTTGGATGTCTCTCAATTTCTCGCTAAATTTTTGGTTCCTCTCTGGGTTTTTTTTGGTTAGTAGCAGGAGAGGAAGAGAAAAGAAATGTAGAGAGAAGAAACCGAAGATAAAAGAAGAAGAAAAAAGAGAAGAAAACATGCAAGGAAAAAAACGTTGGGAGATATTTTGTCTTAAAAAATATTTAAGTAGGGAGATATTTTGTTTTGGTCTTAATAGTAGGTGGGAATTGGATATAAATGGTGGAAAACTAGAAACAAATGGGGGGAAGTGAATGATTGATGATTGAACTTTAATTCAAATAATTTTGGTGTGAGATAAATGTGAATGGAAAATTGAGGGGGAAATTAATGTGAGAAGAGGAATTTTTGGTGGGAAAGTTTGGTTTTGGAGGGAAATAAAATAGAAATTTTAAAGTAATAATAATGAGAAGAAAAATAAATTAAATATATACTAAAGTTATAAAATTATAAATTTATGTATAATATCTCGAGACATATATGTAATATTTCGAGACACATATAAGAGTAGTTGAAAAATCAGAATTAAAGCAACTCATATATTTAATTTGAGGCTCTTATAACAGCGGAAGCACTAAAGACCTTTATATTTATATGTGTCTCTAACCCAAAAATCTATATGTCTCAAATTGGCCCATATGGTGTAGTGTCGGGATGCATCCGATTTTAACCTCGCTATTTTTTAAGTTTAAGTCAGGATAAATTCAATTTCATCCTTATTATTTTTTTGGTATCAATTTCATCTACTCGTCCATTAAAACCATGTTTTAAAAATATTTGGAGGAATGACCTAATTTCCGAAAAAAATCCCCTTTTTTGTACACCATCACAAAGAAGCAGTTTTAGATGGGAATTTCGGGAATTGAAGGAGAACCGTAGTGCATATATCTGTTTCATTCCTATTTTGTTAAGAATTTTTTAGAACCATCGGAACCCACCTACCCAATCATAGATTCACTGTTACTGAATACAACAATATTATATGCGTAGTGCATGTATCTGAATACCTATTTAGATATTATCATGAATATTATACAGCATGCCCGTCAACTGAGGTACACGAATCATTACATGAGTTACTATTACTACTAGCCTCCTCGTAAACCATTTGGAAATTGCCTTCTTTCAATCTCCTCTGGCTTTTCAATGGCTGCAATCGTAGTCCCAAAATAGTCTTTGGACCTTCCAAGACATCCATTAAAAATCTGATCCTCATCCTCGTCTTCAAAATATTCATATTTGTTGTTACCTTGGGGTTCCTTAGAAATAACTGATGCTGAACTATGCATTTGATGACCCAGTATGATAGCTTTTAACACCTCAACTGCTAGCCCGCCACTGCCGAACTTCTCAGACTTTTCCGATGAAGATCTATTTTCCTTCCTCTACTCTAAATCATTTGACTTCAAAGACTGTTTTATGTCAAAATATTCTTCAAAAGTCCTTGATGGTACTTCGTCTAACTTTACTGTTTTTGCTACCTCTAACTCGATGATCACTTCAAGAGAAGGGGTTATGCCATCAAATTGCCGAAGCTCTTGGTTTATTATTGCAGTTTCATTTACTCCAGATACTTCATTTTCCACCTCTATAACATCTTCTATTGAACTTCTAGCATCTTCATAAGAGTCACTTAAATTCTCAAACCCACACTTCTCCTTGTCCTCTAGAGAAATCCTTGAAGGTTCCAAAGGTTCCAACTGAGCTTTGTCAGTCATGTGTATCTTGCTCATAGATTCATCGGATATGGTAACTTCTAATATTTGAATTTCTTCATCTGTTGCCAAACCTTTTGATAAATTCTCTGTCATTCCATCTTCCAGTTCTGCAAAATCTTCAATAGAATTAAAATCATCTTCCTTGACAGAATCGATTGAGTTCCCACTCTCAGTATCCTCTAAAAAAGTAGACAATGTAGGTTCTACTACGGATGGAGACTTTAACATCTCAGACTCCAATATTTTCTTGATAGCCGCATTAGCAACATATGTAGCCCATTACTAGTCTGAGCCTCCTCTCTCCCTCCTCCTTTTTTTTCCTGGAAAATTAAAAATAAAAACTGAAGGGTAAAATTTTCTTGGACTTAACTTTTTGCTGACTTTTAAGAGTTTTTCTATGTGTGAATATATATATGTATTTTCACTTTTTTCTTGTCTCATTGAACAGGTATCAGGTTCAGTCGTCGTTTGCCGATGGAGTGGCAAGGGCTGCTATGTATGACCTCATACATGTTGGTCATGACAGTCTTTTTTGGGAAATTATATGATTAGAAGGAGATCTTGCTACAGTATGGGCTTTGATGAATGTTGCATTATTTCATTATTTTCTTTCACTCAAGGTATACCGCATTATTTCATTATTTTCTTTCACTTCCTTCCATAAGTGCTTCCAATCCTTTTCCTACCTTAGTTACATTTTTGTCAGTGTTTCTTCCCTTAATTCATGCAATTTTTTGGCTTCCTCTGGTCAACAAGATTAAACTGTTTTTCAATGTGACTTCTTTTTATTAATATAAACATGGCTTCTCTTTTCGGAATTGTTTTTAGTGAATCTAGATGTTTTTGTCGGCAGAAAGACAATATCAAGAACAAGGGAGAATGTAATTCTTTCTATTGCAAACACACAGACTCGTCTTAGCCTACCTGTTAAAGCTGATCCAGTAATAATCTTCTTACCTCAACAAAAATCTACCATTCAAACTCTCGTTGTATTATGTTGTACTTTGTGATTCAAAATGGAACAGTTAAGTTAGATACTGGGTTTTGGGGAGTGGGGGGGTGGGTGGGTGGATCCGATCAATACTCTTTCTTACTCATTAATAAAAGATAGATAAGAAAGCTGTTACTGAGGTTTTCTTAAAAGTACTTGAGACTTGCAGAAAGAATCAGTTTGATTATACAAGGTAGCATGTATTATAGGGTTGCTGGCATATTTTTAACTAAGACGGGGTTCCAAGCCTTCTAATCTAGATTATGACTTAATGATGTGCTTGAGATTTGAAAATTCCACGTCTGCCTCTTTAGACTCGAGTTTCTTTGGTATGCAGATGGAAAAAGAGCTGAATGTGATATTGGACCATGGCGAGGCACAACCAGCTATTAGCTGTACTAGTGATAGTGGTCCTGTGTCTTACCTTGAACAAGTCGTTTCTCCCATTTCTGAGACAATGGTTAAGGTTAGTGCATTTTCTTTCTGATTTGATTTGTAATTGCAAATATACATGGGTTCACCAAAATGAATATCAGATTTAATGGATGAGTTTTTGTTTTATTGTATGTATCATCTTGATATATCTTGTTAAAAGATAAAAAGGAGACATGTGCATGTTTTGTACTGTGTTTATGCATGTAATGCTAGATCGTTTACTTTATGCTGCCAACAGCATGTTTTGTGCTCAGTTTTTTTTCTTGATTTCTGGCAGACAACTAAAAGTAGTTTTGTGGAGCACCAGACAATTGAAGTTTTCACCGGCTTATTTTTGGTCTTAACGATTCAGGTTGTTACATTCAGATAGTTGATCGGAAGTTCCATATTTGCTATTCAATGGTTTGGTAATAGATGCGTGCTTGCTTTCTCACCTACAGAGTCTGACAATTATAGCTTTCAATGACGGAAACAATGGACAAAAACTACATGGATAAAAAGTAGGTCTTAATTAAACTGTCATCAATCAATACTCTAACCACAACAATGGACATCCAACAGTTAGAGATATAAGAGCATCTCCAATGCTAGGGGTGAAGGTAATCCTAGGTGGAGGTCCTATTAATACCTTTTTGTTGTGGGTCATTACTATGTGGCTAAAAAAAATGAAAGTTATACTTTCTACCTCAAATTTCATCTCCAATGCCAAGATATTACTACCCTAGAACTTAGAGACAAATTAATTTTGGAATAAAGAATTGATTATGTGTCAAAAGACCTTGGGTCATGGAGAAGGTAAAGATATGACTTTCTCCTTTACCCTTTTTTATGAGATGGCATCCATGTCATGCTTTTACCTTACCTTGACCTTGGCATTGGAGATAAATTCTTGGTTAGAAAAGTGCTAAATCCTAGGTGTCTTGTCTTTTTAAGACCTTCACCCCTAGCATTGGAGATGCTCTAAGTGTGTGAATAGTTTGTGTCAAGTCAACTGGTCAATATTGACTTGACTTGTATTATTACACCCAATGTTTGTCTTTAAATACTTGTAATAATACTTTCTTAGTTTGTACTGAAAACAATTCTTTACAATAACATCAACTTCAGTGTTTCTCATGGTATCAGATGATCCCGAGAGTAAAAATTTCTTCTGCTAAACAAATTTTCTCAACATCTTTTACAGCATTCAACGAATCATAAAACCCTTTTTCAATAATTTTTGATTCAGATTAATTACAAAATTTTCAAGAACACTTCTTACTGCATAAAGATTTCATTCAAGATTTGCATCTGGGTTTATTCTTCATCAGCTTTCTTCAATCTGGTTAATGTCTGCAACAATTGTTTATAGAAGACGCAAAGATATGCCTTTTACTTCCGCTGCTATGGTGGATACTAATTCTGATTTTACCTTTCCATTCTCAAATATTTCAAATTTTGTTTCTGCAAAATTAGGTCCCAACAATTTTTTGTTGTGGAAAGATCAAATGGAATAGATTCTTATGTCTACGGATCTGTATGGGTATGTTACTGGTGATGTTATTGAACCGGCTAAGAATTTAGAAGTTAATGGAGTTTTGTCTATAAACCCTCAATGGGATCTTTGGAGGAAGATTGATTGTTTTGTTCCTAGCTGTTTAAAAGCTACTTTTACAGATTCTGTGTCTGGTGATGTTTTAGGATTATCTACTTCTCATGAAATTTGGGCATATCTTGAAATATCTTTTAGAAGTCAATTCTTAGTCAGAAAAAGTATGCTCAGGAATCGATTGCACAATGTTAAAAAGGGTAATCTTACAATTCTGGTTTATTTACAAAGTATCAAAACCATTGTTGATTTTTTAGCTGCCATTGGAGAAAGGATGAGTGATTCATATTTGGTTATATATGTGCAGCACAGAACAGGGAGACTCCTTTTACTTTTGCAGAGTTAAAACCAAGATTATTAAACCATGAGCAATGGCTTATTGAACAACAACAAGATTCAAGTACTACTTATGATACTCAACATGCTCTTTATGGAAAAAATGGAAATGGTGGCAATAATTTTTCTGGTAATGGTATGAGCAAACCAAGAAATAACAATGGTCCAAGCAATAATGGAAATTTTAAGAGCAATACTGGTTTTAATTCAAGAAATAACAATGGTCAAAATACTGTGTCTCAAGGTGGTACATTTGGACATGGAAATGGAAATGGAACTAGAAGAGATTTTTCTTCAGTAGAATGTCAAATTTGTAGAAAGAGAGGTCATTATGCTAGCAAATGTTATTTCAGATATCATCCTCCAACATTTACTAATTCTGCTAATGAAGCTCAGCAAATTTCTTCTCAACAAGCCTTTACAACTTTTACTGAAGATCATTCTGCACGTTCTACTTCAACTACTACTCATTGGATTTCTGATTCTGGTGCTACTGCACACATGACTAGAGATGAGACTTTACTTCATAATTCTACATCTTACAAAGGCAAGGATCATGTGCAGGTTAGCAATGGTAAGTCTTTTGCTATTACTTCAGTTGGTAATTCTCATGTTAATACTTCTTCAACCAGCTTTAACTTGAATAAGGTTTTATTGGTTCCTACTATGAGACATAATTTGCTATCTGTTGCAAAATTTACTAGAGATAATTCTTGCTACTTCAAATTTTATCCAGATGGGTATGAGATTACAGATATATACTTTGATATTGTTCTTGCTCATGGAAAAGTAGTCAATAGTTTGTATCATATTGCTCATTTTCCCAATGCTCATTTTTCATTATCAGCTACTTTGTCTGCTCCTTCCCATGTATGGCATGCTAGATTAGGTCATCCATCTAATCAAATTCTTCAAACACTTCACTCTACTAAGCAGATTGTTTTGAATTCAGCTTTACCTTATGCTCTTTGTCATCCTTGTCAACTTGCCAAAAGTAAAAATCTTCCTTTTCAGTTATCTTCATCTAATGAACAAAAACCTTTAGCTTTAATACATTGTGATGTTTGGGGGCCTACTGTACCATCTCTCAAAGGTTATAGATATTATATTCTGTTTGTTGATGATTTTATTAGATTTCATTGGATATATCCAATGGAATTGAAGTCTGATGCTTCTCAATGTTTTCAATATTTCAAAACTCATACAGAAAATCAGTTTTGTACTAAATTTTAGCCTTTCAAGTTGATGGTGCAACTGAACTTGTTAAAGGATCTTTCAAAGTTTTGTTACAGTCCAGTGGTATCAAAAGTAGAATATCTTGTCCTAGGACACCAGAACAAAATGGTTTAGCTGAACGTAAACATAGGCATATTACAGAAATGGGTAATACTCTCATGTTTAATTCTCATTGTCCTAAAGAGTATTGGTATGATGCTTTTCTTACTGCTTCTTATCTCATTAACAAAACTCCCACAAAGGTTTTGAATTTTAAGACTCCCTTTGAAGTGCTCTTTGGTGCTTCTCCATATTTTGGTTTTCTTAAAACTTTTGGTACTATTTGCTATCCTAATCTTGCTCATTAAAGAGCAGATAAACTTTCTCCCAAGTCTGTAAAGTGCATTTTTATTGGTTACAACCCTCTTCATAAAGGCTATAACTGTTACAATCCAGTTACCAAAAGATTGTATGTTTCAAGACATGTCAATTTTTCAGAAACAAAATTTTATTTCCCTCCTACAACTGTTTCATCTTTTTCTCTTCCTTGTGATGCATCTATTTCTAATTCCTCGTCTTCAACTGACATTGTTCCTACTAGTACAATGGTTATAAGGTCTCAAAAAGGTATTTTAAAACCAATTTTTTTTCCAAATCATATTTCTCATTACTCTGTTAAACATCCTCTTTCTTCAAAGTATAAATCTTTATTGACTACTTTAACTGAGCCAAAAACTTTTAAAGAGGCAATGAAAAATCCAGATTGGCAGGTATCCATGAAGGATGAATACACTGCATTGATAGATAATGATACTTGGTAATATGTTGCTCCTGAACCTCACATGAACATATTAGGTTCTAAATGGGTATACAAAGTAAAGAGGAAATCTGATGGAACTGTTGATAGACTAAAATCTAAACTGGTAGCTAAGGGATATGATTAGCAAGATGGTGTTGATTTTAATGAAACATTTAGCCCAGTGGTTAAGTCACCAACAGTTAGAGTAGTTCTCTGTTTAGCAATTACTTATAATTGGCCGGTGAAACAATTAGATGTTAGTAACACTTTTTTACATGGATATTTAGATGAAGAGGTTTATATGTCACAGCCACAAGGTTTTCTTCATCCGGATTATCCTTCTCATTATGTGTGTCGTCTCAAAAAGAGTTTGTATGGCCTTAAACAAGCACCAAGAGCATGGTTCTACAGATTTAGCTCATTTCTTCTTAAATGTGGTTCCAAGAAGTGTGTTTCAGATAATTCAATGTTTGTCAAGTCAACTGGTAGTGATATTCTTGTTCTCCTATTATATGTTGATTAAATATTATTAACTGGTAGTTCTTCTGTGCTTATTTCTGAGATTATTACCTCCTTGAAGAAAGAATTTGCAGTGAAAGAGTTAGGGGACTTAGCATATTTTCTTGGCATTGAAATTGTGAGACATAGTGATTTTATAGTGTTAACTCAAAAGAAATACACTTTAGAACTTCTTGAGAAAGCAAATTTGTTGGATTGTAAAGCTTGTGATACTCCAGTTGTTAAGGCTAGTAGACTTTCTATTCATGATGGAGTTAAGTTGGACAATCCTTGTCATTACAGAACATTGGTAGGTGCTCTGCAGTATTTAACAGTCACTAGGATAGATATATGCTTTGCAGTGAATTATGTTTCACAATTTATGCATTCTTCATCTGATTTACACTTGCAACTTGTTAAGATTATCTTGAGATATTTGTAAGGAACTGTTGGTCTGGGGATTACTTTGAACAAATGTGATGTAACTATCTTGAAGGCATACACAGACTCTGACTGGGCAGGGTGTCCAGATACTAGAAGGTCCACTTCTGGCTTTGCTATTTTTCTGGGTTCAAATTTGGTGTCTTGGTCATCTAAAAAGCAACCTACAATCTCAAAATCCTCTGCAGAAGCTGAATATAAATGTCTTTCTGTTGCGTCAGCTGAATTGCAGTGGTTTTCTTACTTATTGAATGATTTACATGTTGCTGTTAAATCTGTGTTACTGTTATGTGATAACACAAGTGCTCTGGCTTTGGCAACTAATCCTGTTTTTCATGCCAGGACCAAGCACATAGAAATATAATATCACACTGTCAGGGAATTGGTTGAGGAAGGATTCTTAAAGCTGCAACATATTTTTTCAGAAGATCAACTGGCAGATCTCTTTACTAAAGGCTTGTGCTTTCCAGCTTTTTCAAGACTTTTATCTCAGTTGCTTGGGACTCCTTCATCTATTTTAGTTGCTTCTTCTACTTCAGTTACTTCTTCTGCAGTTCAACTTACAGAGATTTCTTCTTAGTTTTATCTTATGTCAATCTGATACTGTATTCTTAGTATCAGCTTGCAGAGGGAGTATTAGAGATATAAGTGTGTGAATAGTTTGTGTCAACTCAACTGGTCAATATTGACTTGACTTGTATTATTACACCCAATGTTTGTGTTTAAATATATTTGTAATAATATTTTCTTAGTTTGTACTGAAAACAATTCTTTACAATAACATCAACTTCAGTATTTCTCCCCAACAGACGCACATATTTTCCCAAACCCATGTTCAGTTAAATACACGCTAAGAACAATAGTGAATCTGTATACATCAATCAGAAACTGAATTTCTGTAAAGTCTGGTATATTCCGAAATCGGACAAGATGACAATGTTCTGCATTCCCATTAGCACTTGATACAACAATTGTCTTGTCCGGAAATAAGTTTTGGTCCGTTTAATATCAACCGGGTCATCGAAATACTAAGGTTCGGCCCGTTTGTTTTTATTTGACATCAGGGGATACTCTCTCGCGTTGCTCCTCCTTTCTCGGTCTCGTAAAAATTTGCAGGAAAAACACGTCCATGGCGGCCAAATCTAAAGCTTCCCTTTCTTCATCAAAGAAGAAACTGATGAGAAGTATTAAAAAAGCAGCAGAAGATGTAGATTCATTACCATGGAAATCTTCTGTTTCTCAAGATGAAGATCATTTTGCTCAAGGAGCTAATGATTTCGATGGCGGTCTCTCTCTCTCTCTCCCCCTCTCATTAGGTTTTGATATTTCTGAATTTTGGATTTATGATGTTGTTTGTTTTATATGCAGGTTTTATTTCTCTTGACGAGATTGATGAAGTTGATTATGGTGTTTTGATAAATAATCCTTTTGAATCCAAGAAACGGACTCGTACTGAGGACTCTGGTGATGATGAAGAGAAAGTTGATAAGAAAGTAAAAAAACTAAAGGCTAAGAAGAAGAAGAAGAAAAAGAAAAGCCTCAAAGTTTCTGGTAAATGGCAATTTTCATTTATTCAATTCTGGAACAAGTTTGGAGATTTCATAAATAAATTTATGTTAGGATTTTTTGATGGCTTACTATGAAAAAAAAATGCAGAATATTGAAAGATTATTCACATTATTAAGGGTTTTAGGGTTTTAGAAACTTAGAAGATTATTGACACAACTTAGGGTTTTAGAAAATTAGATTATTGCTACAATTTTGGGTTATGGGAGTTTACAGTTTAGGGTTTGTGTGGAATAAGATTTTTCTAGTCTAGATTTTTTGGTTGTAATTTTTGTTTGATTTTTTGTGATCTACAGAAGGGGATTCTACGAGTTTGGGTGTAGTGAAAGACGATAGTGACAATAAAGTTGAGATAGGAGAGACAGTAGTTGATGAAGCTGAATTTTACGAGTGGCAGGCATTGAGGCTGCATCCATTGTTGTTGAAATCGATTTACAAGCTTGGGTTTAAAGAACCCACACCTATTCAGAAAGTTTGTATTCCTGCTGCCGCGCATCAAGGAAAGGTTGGTTACCAGCTAAAAAATTTATGATGTTAGCGTAGGTATGTTGTATTGGCATCTTTTTGTGGTTTGAATCTTGTGTTTGACTGTAGGATGTGATTGGAGCTGCGGAAACAGGATCTGGGAAAACATTTGCTTTTGGGCTTCCAATTTTGCAACGTCTACTTCAAGAGCGAGAAAAAGCAGGCGTATCACTTACAGAGAGAGGAAATAATGTGGAAAAAGGAGCTCTTGGTAGTACACTTCGGGCGCTCATCATAACTCCTACAAGGGAGCTGGCACTCCAGGTACCATGTAGTTTCAACATCTGTTTTTTTCTTCTTCTAAGTTTAGTAATTTAATGATCATAGTAATGCTCCCCAAATATATATATATATATGTAACATTTACCCATATCATCTAGCTTCGGCAGCGTACAATTACTAGTTCACAACTTCAAACTAAGGTGCAAGTTAAGTGGCCCAAACTATACTACTGTTAACTTTAATTATTGAGAATCTGAGACTTGAGTACTATGGTTTTGTGTTGGTTACAGATATTGGTGCCTCCATTTGTTTTTTTTTTTTTGTTTGTTTGTTGTTAATATGCTCCTCTTTATACAGGTTACTGATCATCTCAAGGTGGCTAGTAGCTTGACAAACATCAGGGTTGTCCCAATTGTTGGTGGGATTTCGTCAGAAAAGCAGGAAAGGCTTCTAAAAGCAAGGCCTGAGATTATTGTTGGTACTCCAGGGAGGTTATGGGAGCTTATGCAAGGAGGAGATCCACACCTTGTTGAGGTACTCTCGAATGTGTCATTTGTAAATTAATTGTAAATTTACTACTTTGCTATGGCCAATCGGCAGTGAGAAGGTAGATGACTTTGCTGCCTACATTTTTCTAGCGCTGTTAACTTGTTATACCAAGATGCACCTTATAATGTGATGCAGTTCTATTTTACAGCCTTATAGGGCTTTGGGACCCATTAGGATACTACATAAGTGATCTGTGATAAATGACATTAGAACAACTTGTTTGGTTTCTTGCATTGACATGAGACACAGTGACCCTTAAGCCATAATAATATTGACGAGACACTTTATTCAGCAATTGTTCGATCAATTATAACTTGTCTACATCTTAATCAGTTGACCTCCTTTTGCAGTTACATTTGCTGTCATTCTTTATTTTAGATGAGGCTGACCGTATGATTGAGAGTGGTCATTTTCAAGAGTTGCAGTCTATCATTGACATGTTACCTATGACTGCCGCACCTGATGAAGGGCAGCTTGAAAATTCACAGAGTTGTGTAATGGTTTCAAACATCCAAAGGAAGAAAAGGCAAACGTTCGTCTTTTCTGCCACTATAGCGTTATCTTCTGATTTTCGTAAAAAGCTAAAGGGTGGATCTCGTAAATCCAAACAATCTTTGAGTGGCGAGTTGAGCTCTATAGAGAAGCTTTCAGAACGAGCAGGGATGAGGGCAGATGCCGCAATCTTTGATTTGACAAATGCTGCAGTTATGGCGGATAAATTAGAAGAATCTTTTATTGAGTATGTCCTCCTCTTTTAGCAATATTTTGGAGCATCTTTCATATGACCTTGATGCACTTTGGCTTTCTCTACCTTGTAACGTCATTTATCGTTAATTAATTGGGTAGTTCAATTGTTTGTGCAGATGCAGGGAAGAAGATAAAGATGCCTATCTATATTATCTTTTGAGTGTTCATGGGCAAGGCAGGACTATTGTTTTCTGCACGTCAATAGCAGCTTTACGTCACATTTCTTCCCTTTTGCGCCTTCTTGGCATCAATCTGTGGCCTCTTCCCTCTCAAATGCAGCAGCGAGCACGCCTGAAGGTACTTTCTTCATTGCAGTGTTAATATATATGATTTTTTCTGTGGTCTATTCATCTTTAGATGTTACCTCATTAAATCTTCTGATGTAATACTAATTTGGCTGGTAGATGTAGTCAAGGGGCTAACAACAGATAGATGTTGCAAATGGCTAGTTGAACAACCTGCAAAATGGTTACTCGAACTTTGTTTGCACAATGCTATCAGTAAATGATTCATGAACGTTGTCTATTTTATTATGGTAAATTACCAGAGTCGTGGTGGCATTTCACTAACTCAAAAACTACCAGAGAAGTAAATAATAGTGGAAACAGTATTAGTGAAGGAAGATGCAGTATGAATTACTTGTGTTGAATTTAGTGAAACTTAATGTTGTTCAGCTAAACTAAATCTCTTTGTTTGTTTGTTTTTCTTCGATGGTTTATGGTAAATTTTACATGATGGATTTGGCATTTAGAACGAAATAACGAAATATTTTTTGCTGCCAGGGAAAGTAATCTCAAAGACTGAAAACTACGTTTCTGTATCATTAGTCACTGTGTATCGATCTGAGCAATGGAAATAAACCAACTTGATGTGTCTGTTTGGAGCCTAGTGTGGATCAGCTTCACCTCTTTGCATTATAGTATATATCTTGAGGATGCCAATATATATTTCTCTATAAATCTCCCCAACATTTAATCCATGTAAACCAGCGTGTAAACTAGCACTAATGATCTTCTCTTTGATCTCTTGGCTTTTCAGGCAATGGATCGTTTTCGTGAAAGCGACAATGGTATACTTACTGCTACTGTTATTGCAGCAAGAGGTCTTGATATTCCTGGTGTTCGAACCGTTGTCCACTATCAACTTCCACATTCAGCTGACGTAAGTAGATTCAATTGTTGGTAATCTTCGCACTGGCTTTTTTGACCTCCTAACTTGAAGTTATTTGCTGTAGGCTTATGTTCATAGAAGTGGAAGAACTGCTAGAGCATCTACAGACGGTTGCAGCATTGCATTAATCAATCCAAATGATAAACCAAAGTTTTCATCCTTGTGCAAATCTTTTCAAAAGGTGAATTCCCTTGGAAATGAAGTAGTTATTTGCAGGAATATGTTGTAATCGAGTATTTTGCATCTTATTATATGTGATGACAACTAGTCTTATCTGTTCTCAGGAAAGTCTTCGACGGTTTCCTTTAGATAACTCATACATGCCAGAGGTTATGAAAAGATTATCTGTTGCGCGTCAGATAGATAAGATCACACATAAGGATTCCAAGGTAACCAGATTATATCTTGGGTGAGAATATTGCATGGTGGTTTACTTTCAAATTACCATTTGGACACAATTTTACGCTGAGTTTGCACACTGTTTAATTATTAATTAAATTTCCAGCTTCTCATACTTCTAGTGTAGGTACACAGTGGTGATCGTAACCCTAATCTCACTTCACCACCTAAATTATTTCGCAATTTAGTTGTAGAAATATAATGTTCTATAATGGCGTAGCCCAATAAGAACTTCGAGTTGTGTATGACTTGTTTCTTCACGTGCTTCTTCATTTGTTTCCCTGTTTTCCAGGAAAAGGTAAATAAAACCTGGCTTGAGCGTAATGCCAAATCGGTAGAATTGGTTCTAGACGAGGACGACAGCGAGGAAGAAAGGGTGAATAGTCAATAAACAAAGAAAAGCCACCTCGTCTAGATTAATCAAGCTGCAGACGGTATTTCTAACTTCGCTCTTTCCTTTATTTCTCTAAGTAGTTGATCTTGCTGTTGAATATTAGTACATGGTACACCTATCTGACGGGAGGAATCGATCTGGATACCTGATTAATTTTTATTGCACAATTTCAGGAGTTGAAGAGCCTGCTTTCCAGACCTTTACAGCCAAAATCATTCTCGCATCGCTTTTTGGCTGGGGTAATTTCTATTATCAAACTTTTACTAGTCTGTTGCTTTAATATTGGCAGCTGTTTCATTCGTTTCCCTTTTTTGCATGTTCCTGTTTTTATATTATTATTTTGTATTTCTCAGTCTGGCGTTTCGCCTCTACTTCAACACCAATTCCAAGAATTATCTGCGAAAAAGTTGGGTGATAATAGCAATGTTGGAGAAAACAGAAAAAGGAAACTAGTTGTTATTGGGCAGGATTGTATTGAGCCACTTCAGGCACTTCGCAGTGGCGGCCATGAGGTATAACATAAATGAGACATGTTTAGTAGTATTGGTCCTTTTTATAAAATAGATCTTAATCGACATTACAAAAACTTGGGAGATGGAAACTTAGTTTCTAATATCATGTTAATCTCATCTACTATTTTAAGGTCTCCATGAATGTGAAAGAGACGTCGGTAAGTGGAAGGAACATCATAGAGAATGCAAAAAGAAAGAAAAGAGAAGCTAAAAACCGTAAGTACATCATATATCTGTATGAATATCATCATGTGTCTGCAATTTATAAACAGAGTAGTATTGTAATTGTACTTTCATCTCCCAGGTGCCCATGACCAAAAGAGAAAAGACAAGAAAAGACTGAAGAGTGGAGAGTAGAAGAGCTTTTCAAAATCAACATTGGGACTCTGATTACAGTGCTGAAATATCAGTTTACATTTTTACTTGAATCTAGCGGATCACAGAAACCAAACGAGTAGTATTGTAATTGTGCTTTGCGAGTTGTTTTGATGCAGTAAATGCTCCTCATTGTTAAGATGATCTTGCTCTATTCTTGTAACAAATTAAAGACTTGGATAGTTCTTGCAACTTTACAGTACTTGGATTTTTTTTTAAATGCTAACATAGCTTACATACTCCGCCTAAGGTGTTTCTGGACATCTTAAAGTGAATTCCTCTAATCGAGGGCAAGCAAATCCACGGTTGATACTGATTGATCTAAAAGTGTTGATTTCACTTTTGAGTTCCATGATCAAACAAAAAAAGAACGCCGTTGCCGGGGATCGAACCCGGGTCACCCGCGTGACAGGCGGGAATACTTACCACTATACTACAACGACCTGATGTGCTAGTTCTGTCTGTCCAGACAAGATATTCAAGGATAACAGCAGCCGGATTCAAGAATATCGAAGGAGTTGCAAGTAAACGTTTCCAGGGATGGAGGAGCCAGGATTAAAAACAATTTTTTTTTTTTTTTTTTTTTTTCTGAACCCAATCAAAATCATTGTTTTTTTTTTTAACCTTTGCACACAAGTTTTTACTGGAGCCAGCGTAGAGCAGAATGCTCGTTGGTATTGTTTTGGGCATTGCGTTTTTGTCTTTCTTTACCTAAACTAGTTCAAGCAGAATAAGAATATGAACTCTACAGCTTAAATCATATCAGTATGGAAGGTGTTGTAGATCGACTTCAAACTCAAATCTAACTAGTTTTGCAAATGCATCCTTAAGCTTTCCAGGTAGAAATCTCTCAGATCATTTTCAGCTCATGAGCAATATCGTAATCAATTTTGGGACCCATTCTCTCTCGCATAGTACAGCCAAGGGGGTTTCAGTAATCGTACCCATGTACTCTGCCGAACAATTCCATATAATCTCGGTTTCTGGAAAAGTAATACTTTCATTTTTTTTTTCTTCATTTTAGCCTGTTATCTTTTTCCCACGTTCATCATAGTTTTACTTTTTGTGGTATCGTTGCGTGTGCCAATGCCTCCACTATTCGGTATTCCCCTATCGCACATGCATACAAGAAATCTTGACAAAGCACTGACGAAAGTCTTCAACACCTAACAAAAAAAACATGCTTAATTACTGGGGCGAGAAGCCAGTGATGCATTTGGGCAGCAGAAGCATTGGTTCTCAGCTTGGGAGTCAGACTTGTATTTTCGAGTTTCCCATTTATTCGATTCACCGAATACGGCTAAAATATCCTAGACTAAGGTTTTTCCATTAGAGTTAACAAAAAAAAAAGGACATCGGTCCACAATCATGACAAACAGAAGTAAATAAAAAGAAGAACTAGATTTTAGTAAGAAAATCATTACAATGAAAAGAATTCAGGAAAAAAGAAAACAAAAACGCAAGTTCGAGAAACAAAAAGAGCTCAACAAGCACCAGTGGTCTAGTGGTAGAATAGTACACTGCCACGGTACAGACACGGGTTCGATTCCTTTATGATTTTCTACTTATTTTTGTTTGCAGTGGACAAATACTCGCAGGATTTACTCAACTACTCCCTCCATTCCTAAATAATAAGCTGGTTTATATAAATAGATGTTTCAATAAAAATAGGCTGGTTTCCTAACTGGGAAAGTCAAATGTTATTTTAGTTTTCTGGGACCACTTTTCTCTTGATTTCTTTTGATGCTCTTAACTTCTTTTGATGACGTTGTATTTAAGCTAAAACCAGCCAATTAATTAGGAAAGGAGGGAGTAGATGCATCCGCTAAAGATTCAAGTCCCACATTGGTTGGTTAGGAGGAAATTTATTAGCTTAA
This sequence comes from Papaver somniferum, assembly GCF_003573695.1. Lineage (NCBI taxonomy): Eukaryota > Viridiplantae > Streptophyta > Magnoliopsida > Ranunculales > Papaveraceae > Papaver > Papaver somniferum. The sequence continues at coordinate 19,162,539 of NC_039360.1, read as the reverse complement.
ATACAACGTGCTGTCACTTAACGTCCGAGCAATGACATAACTCGCACAATGTGGATAGGGTTCCCATGATTTTCAGATTTCATCTGAAGAAGATGTGTGCATATGAGCTCACTTTTTTTTAATTTGAATCCTGGCTGCTCCAGATCAAACAAGCATATATTCTATTTGATTCTTCTGATTACATTATCATTACTTAGTGGCATCACAAAGGACGAGGTCCTAGTCATACATCTGCTTTTGGGGGTGTTTTGACAGTCATAATGGATTGTTACTCACGTTGCAGTTTTGGCACCATTTCATAGTCCAACCACATATGTATGTTGGGTCACAATCTAGTTTTTGGGTCACAGAAAAACTATTTTAGGTCAGGTGGTGAAAATGCTTGCTTTGGATTACAAGGAAAACTATATAGCAATCCAGGGGTGCTTGACAATAGAATTCATGGTGCACTGCATCACATTATAAATTATCTCTGTATTTAACTGCATCCCTTTTACAGTTAGGCTCTTAATTTTTTTTAGGCGAGCAAATGCACTTCCTTAGTCAGCAACAAGCAAAAATGCACCTCCTCAATCAGCACTCTTGTTTCAACAGCAGCAGCATTTGGCCGTGGAAATGCCCAAATCTAGTTACCCTACAGCCTGCTAAACTTTGCTTTAAGCTTTATCGCTTCACTAACGTTAAGGATAACGCAGTTGTATTACAGGATAAGCACTCTCTGGATAACACGTACAACCCATGCCTTCATTCATGCTAAACATCTTCAGAGACCATGGAGCGCAGGTGGACTCCTCTATCCGCCAATCGATATTAGCAATACAATTGCTAATTTGGGGGGGTTCCTAAAGGAGGAATACTTGCAAAATTTATATCTCCAGTAAATTTGAATTTTGTTCAATTTTCGCAATCATGCTTAGCAGGTTTTTTTTCTGTTTCCCACCAAAACAAAAACCAAAAAAAGAAAGATTTGGGAGTCTGTCAGAACCAAAAAGAAAAAGAAGAAAGACTTGGGTGTCTGTCAGACAACAGCACGACCGCCACAGCAGGACCGCCACAGCAGGCCAAAGTTTTTTTTTTTTTTGCAGAACCTTACACTCGTCAGATGGAACCATTTTTGAAAAGGCTACTGATGATGCATCAATGGAGGGAGACTGAAATGAATCAAACACGGGGATGATACTTCGACGAGTCCATCATACGCAAAGTATACGTAGTTATATTCATTGTTATGCTTCTGCAGAAGAAACTGTAGAAATTGAAGCCAGTGAGTGGGCGAATAAATAATTCTTATTTTCTTAAATGTTAAATTTCCGGGCTTACTTTCGAAAGAAATTAAACTCCATGATATAGCAAGAATTTTAAGATCCCAAACAACGGCCATATAAGTTGACAGCAAACAGAAGAACCTGATGGAGAATTGCACAGTAAGTAAAATAGGGTAAGCCAGCTTACCTTCCCCGGCAATAATAATCCCCTTGAAGGATGTGTTGCCAGTCATACAGTACTCAAATTTGCCTGCACACTGGTCACACGACCTTTTCGGTTACTCTCGAGTTCTAAGCATTACGAAACCAGATTTTACGGAACCCTGTAAACTAAAACATTTGGATTTGAGAATTGTTGGGTTCCTCATGGAAAAGAGAAACCCTCCAAAAATGGGCGTATGCCGCTCATAAACGGCAAGCACACGGTATTCTTTAGTAAAAGGCGAAAGAATAGTTCGCTCTGTGCTTACCGTACGGCTGCGTGACTCAAAAGACCTAGTGAAGTGCTAGTTTTATGCACAGCAATTTGAGTACAGTTATGCTACTCAGTCTATGTGGTTCTAAGAAATCACTCTTAAATCTTTTTGTTATTGGTCCTTGTTGTTCCGCTTTGACCCCCTCGGTGCAACAAACTATCAAGATAGTCATGAGGTAGTAACACTACCAGCTTCAATCTCATATGAAGTATGAACTGTCCAAGTCCGTGTCAAACCAGCGAATTTTACAGGTGTGTGTATGTTTTCAACAGATAGGTTCTGATCAAACTTCATGAGTCAAAGTAGTCACAGCATTGCCGTCTCCGTGACTTTTGAAGGTAATACATTCACAGCATTTCCGTCTCCGTGCTTCCAGCTGAAATACCCTGTTATGATCAACTGGTCACAGTCGAATTTCTTGAAGATAGTTGCAAATTGAACAATCAGTTTTCTGCATTTTTGCAAAAATGAATTCAAATAAAATCCAAGTAATATACCTGACGAATTCCAACTTCATGAGTCAAAGCAACTCCGAGCTCGCCTAAGCAATAATAAATCCTGGCATCACTTCCATAACATAAAGATGAGGATACCGATGCAGACATGAATCCAAAACCTAGGCTAGTGCTTTTGCAAGTGATTAACTTACAGCAAAACCACCTCCACGAAATAACAATTTTCTGTTCCACTAAACTGAGCTAGAGAAAGCTGGTTTAGTTTTGAGCTTGATATGAAGATGGATATGTTTCTCCAGCAGGACAGATGGGAGTGTCACGGTATTTGATGCTCATGTGCCGCAAAGGTCTCAAAATAAACGCATATTTAATTTAGTTTTGGTGGGGTGTGCCAGGCCTTTGCAGTAGTGCAACACAGAGGCGACGCGTGAGAACCCCAGCAGCAAGCTGCTATGACGGGAACTCCCCATGAAAAAAATTAATTTAATATCGTGCCATCCGATGGATGGCATATCAGATATTAAACTGATAAGAACAGATACTACACTTGATCTTAGCCAAAAGGCCGAGAAAGGTATGCCACAACTCGTGTTTGGATTCTCCTTTTATATTTTCTTTCTTCCATCCCTCGGCTTTGACTAATCTTTGTGGGACTAAAGCTTACAGCTTCATCAGAAAATCTGAACGAGTTTATCCTAAACCCCAGCGTTTCCTCTTTTGTTGCTTCTATAAATTATATGGTGATTATGTTTGATGAAGAGAAAGCCAATACGCAATATTCACTCCAGTGGCCTGAAGGTTCAATATAAATCTGTCTATGGAACTGCACATGAGGTTCAATATAAATCTGTCAATTGAAGACGTAAAAATTATAAATTATACGATGATCTTATATCGCAGCTGTTGTACCACCAGCTCAACTGTAGCTAACTGATGCATTTCCATCTGTCAATTTTAAGCTGCTGTGGGAATGTGTACCCTTCTTGTGGTGCTGACAGTAAGATTAAATGATCTAGCTGAAACCATGCATTGCAAGGTGGAATCACTACCTCTGAAATATCTCGGGATGAAGCTCCGCAAAACAAGTCTCTGTTTGGGTTAAACCCAACAAAAATGGAGCACATAAGGGATAATACAACATGTTTAATAAAACTTAGGTGAAAATGGGTAGAAGTGTGTCAGGTGATCTGAATTTGGAACCCAACCAAAAAATGGGCGTTCAGGTCTGTCATGTGAATTCGTCTAGCTCAACATGCGACTAGGTCCAGAAATATATATATTATGAGCTAAATATTGGTGGTTGCTGGTATGTCCTTTACAATGCTAATTTGTTTAAAACAGCAACTATTACCCACGTCTGGAAAGTGTATGTACGGAGTTCCTTGTCTCTTGTTACAAGAAAAGAGTTCAGCGTCGTGTCTGATATTCTCACCGGATTCAGAAACTAGCTAGCCATGCCAAACCTGACTATATTCTCACCCATGCCTGACCTGAATTACTCCAATTTCATGTTCGATTTTGGTACCGTCTTACAATTGCAAACAACAAGCTCGGCAAAGGGCCGTTGCCAGTTATGTTCGAACACTCCAGTATTCAAAAGTTGCAGGATGCGGCAACCAATATCAAACCCAGGCAAAAAAAGTTTAATTAGTTTTTGGTAGGGGTGCGTCAGGCCTTTGCAGTAGGCCAAAATTTTAACATTTAAGAAAAGAAGATATTGTTCGTCCACTCACTGGCTTTGCTTTCAATTGTCATTTTTTAGTGGATGGATTAATGGTGCACAGGCCTATGATGTAGTCCTCGTGGCTGTAGATGATCGTTTTCAGCTTGGCTTTGGCCTGCTGTGATGGTCGTGAGGTTGTCTGACAGACTCCCAATCTTTTTTTTTTCTTCCAGCTTCTCTTTTTGTAAGTTGAAGTTCTCAATACGACTTACTACATAGAAAATGCGGGACTAAATATTTAAACTGCTTTTGCCAAACACTGGCTCGTGAGTTGGATGCTCAAATTTCTGTTCCACTAAACTGAGCTAGAGAATGTGCCAAAGCCATGGCATCTCTTTTGATGTAGGTGAACTGAACTGAAGAGATACCATCTCTCAGTTATCTTATCTGCATAATCAGCTGACTCCCAGTGCGCCATGAGATTTTTGCAGTTCCATTGTTAAGAATGTTGATTAATGATTATGACTTGAGCCTCTCCCGGCCTAAGTTTGCACGCAGCACTAATACCCTTTAGATAGAACAACTCGCTATAGGACATATATGTACAGAGGTTTTTATAGAGCAGTTGTGCCCCTACAAACATAATACTAGATTTAAGTTTTGAGAATCCAATAAGTATGGAAGTCATGGTACAAAATCAGCTCAGGCTCAATGATGTTGGGAAACCAAAATGTCTTATAGTGTTCATTTGACTAGCAACGGAAGTTTTATGTAGCCGGTGTCACTGTAGTACAGTGATAAAGTCATTAGGTGATGATACCAGTGACCTAATGTGATTTGAGTCTCGCCAGCATCGAATTCTTTACCGATCAAAAAAAAAAACGGAAGTTTTCTGTAAGCAGTACCATCAAATTCTTTACCGATAAAGAATTTTGTCAACTTCATCTAGTTATTTATATGCTGCAGTCATCTTTATATGAATAAACTAGAAGTTTCTTTTTGTTAGAAATCCATGGGCCTAACTAACCTCGAAAACCGGCTTGCAAGGTTAGGATTGTTCATGGCTTATTAAGCATGGATCCTAGGTTGCCCGAGGCGATGTGGTACTATTTAACACCCCCCCTCAACGACTAGGGCTGTACTGACGGAGTGGCACAGAAGCCACGGACACACACTGGCGGGGACAAGGAGTGGTACGGAAACCACGGACCCATACTGGCGGGGACAAGGAGTGGTACGGAAACCACGGACGCACGGGTAGCGTTGAGAGGGGCCTGGCTCTGATACCATGTTAGAAATCCATGGGCCTAACTAACCTCGAAAATCGTCTTACAAGGTTAGGATTGTCCATGACTTATTAAGCATGGATCCTAGGTTGCCCTAGGCGATGTGGTACTATTTAACACTTTTCACAAGAATTGGTATCCATATTAAAAACTTTTACTTAATAGACCCAATGTTAATCTCGGTTTAGTTTTGGTAAGGATGCGACAGGATTTTGATGATTCCCAGCCTCGGAGTGCATCTTTGCAGTGAACATTACATCAAACTGACATTAGTTTATAAAGATCATCCTCAATCTCATCACTAGGTCAGCAGGTCGCTGAATGTTTAGTTTCAAGATTTGTAGGGCTTTACCCTTGTTTAGAGGGAGCCCTTCTCGACGGCCCTAAGGCCGAGGAGGGGGTTTGGAAATAGTTTTCAACCAGCAATTGACGCGCCTCGGTTATTACCTCATTAGCTGCGGCATTGCCCCAAGCGCAAAGATGCCTCACCATAAGAGCTTGAACTACGGCAAAAACAGGCTAGCTAACATTGTTTTGGTTTTGCCTCTACCTCTACTTGCAGATCTTTCATGTGTTCAGCTGCTATTGCTGAATCTAGAGGTCCTAATATTTTTGGTGTTGCAGGCATGGCCCTCGTGAGCATATGGAATTAACAAGAGTTGAATCACCTGGATGGGTTTTAACGAGTTCGGGCGAATACTAGAAAAGTCCTCCACTCGGTAAAAGTCTGGACGGGTTCACCCATAAGTTTTGCAATAGATTGAAAGAACCGAAAAGGTTTCGACGCTTGTGCAGTATGGTGGTACAGGTTAAGCTGAACAAACTCAGTAACTCTACATTGATGACTATAATGCCACACCAAACCCAATGGAGTGATCAAGTAACAAAACATTATAGTAAGTCATTTCTTGTCTTGTTGGTGGTCTGTTTGAAAAAAAAAACAAAATAACAAGGCATGTGTATCACAAATTAAACTTTATAAGCATAGAGATTAGCTATAAAAAAGAACTCGGAGCAAAAAAAAAATGAGCTCATATGGGCACGTTTCCATCAGAAGATCTGACAATTATGGGAACCCTTTCCACATCGTGCTTTTCATATCATTGCTCGATAGATACTTTGTTGCTGGTGATATTTAAACAAAAAATAATCCTGCCTACTGATCAGTGTCGGACTAAGAACTTTAAGAGATACAAATGGATGATTCGAAGCTTTAAGTAATGACTCAAGTCTTCCAGATTGTCTTGTTGTTTCATGGTATAAAAATGGGTTGGTATGAGAGGAGAGCTAAAGCCTATGCTTGGCTCACTGTTATAGATGGATTGATCCAATATCTTGCTGCGTAATATATGATTCCCTCAAGGCCGCCAATATCAAATTTTTTAGGAATAAAAGCACTCGAAAAAGCCAAACACTGATCAGTAACTATCCCTCTAGTTATTTTTTGGGTACAAGCTTGCATGCCGCTTCTTTCCAAATAGCTGCTAAGCTCAAACATGTGCCTTACTCTTGTTTCATGGTTACTTTTATGCCTAGAACATGTACCTTGTATAAAAAACTTTTTAAGATGACTTCATTTTCTTTTCTTTTAGAATTTGTTTCTCTTAAGAGTTTTTTTTATGTGTCTTTTTTATTTTTTAACAAATTTTTGGACTTAGAAAAAAGAAAAAAAAAACAATTTCTAAGGTTTTACAAAATAATTGCGTACTACTCCCTCCGTCCCAAATTAATTGAGCTATTTGGTTTTAAATTTTGTCTCATAAATAATTGAGTTATTTCACTAATCAAGGAGATATCTCTAAAACTATCCTTGTAGTTGATTATTGCTACTATAAGAAATATGTATTATTTGATAGTCATGTTTATATTTATTATGCAGATGTTTTAAAATGTTTTTCAGCGGTATAAGGTTTACGAAAAACCGTTGCATAGTTTAAGAGATCATTTCTGAGTTTTACAAGTTATTATCCATATGGGTATAATTGTAAAAAAAATAATACTTAAATATACTCCCATTTCCTCCTTTCCTTAATAATTGTGAAAACTACAACTAGCCCAATTAATTTGGGACGGAGGGAGTATTAATTTGTTGAGAAGTTTTTTACTTCTTAAAGAAATAGTGTGCTTATTGGCCAAAGTTTCCCTTATTCATAGACACACAAATGCATATAAAGCTAATCAACCTTCAATCACAAATTGATTTTTCGCAATTGACAATATCCAAGCACATACAGTTTAAGATATATATGTAAATCAAATTCAATAACAGTTACTCGTAGATTGATATAACTTGAAAAGACGAGGGTACCAAATATATCTCAATCTAAAAAATTTCTACCTATAATACCACACCAAACCCAATGGAGTGATCAAGTAAAAAAACATTATACTAAGTCATTTCTTGTCTTGTTGGTGGTCTGTTTGAAAAAAAACAACAAAATAACAAGGCATGTGTATCACAAATTCAACTTTATAAGCATAGAGATTAGCTATAAAAAAGAACTCGGAAGAAAAAAAAATGAGCTCATATGGGAACGTTTCCGTCAGAAGATCTGACAATTATGGGAACCCTTTTCACATCGTGCTTTTCATATCATTGCTCGATAGATACTTTGTTGCTGGTGGTATTTAAACAAAAAATAATCCTGCCTACTGATCAGTGTGGGACTAAGAACTTTAAGAGATACAAATGGATGATTCGAAGCTTTAAGTAATGACTCAAGTCTTCCAGATTGTCTTGTTGTTTCATGGTATGAAAATGGGTTGGTATGAGAGGAGAGCTGAAGCCTATGCTTGGCTCACTGTTATAGCTGGATTGATCCAATATCTTGCTGCGTAATATATGATTCCCCCAAGGCCGTCAATATCAGATTTTTTAGGAATAAAAGCACTCGAAAAAGCCAAACACTGATCAATAACTATCCCTCTAGTTATTTTTTGGGTACAAGCTTGCATGCCGCTTCTTTCCAAATAGCTGCTAAGCTCAAACATGTGCCTTACTCTTGTTTCATGGTTACTTTTATGCCTAGAACATGTACCTTGTATGAAATACTTTTTAAGATGACTTCATTTTCTTTTCTTTTAGAATTTGTTTCTCTTAAGAGTTCTTTTTATGTGTCTTTTTTATTTTTTAACAAATTTTTGGACTTAGAAAAAAGAAGAAAAAAAAACAATTTCTAAGGTTTTACAAAATAATTGCGTGCTACTCCCTCCGTCCCAAATTAATTGAGTTATTTGGTTTTAAATTTTGTCTCATAAATAATTGAGTTATTTCACTAATCAAGGAGATATCTCTAAAACTATCCTTGTAGTTGATTATTGCTACTATAAGAAATATGTATTATTTGATAGTCATGTTTATATTTATTATGCAGATGTTTTAAAATGTTTTTCAGCGGTATAAGGTTTACGAAAAACCGTTGCATAGTTTAAGAGATCATTTCTGAGTTTTACAAGTTATTATCCATATGGGTATAATTATAAAAAAAATAATACTTAAATATACTCCCATTTCTTCCTTTCCTTAATAATTGTGAAAACTACAACTAGCCCAATTAATTTGGGACGAAGGGAGTATTAATTTGTTGAGAAGTTTTTTACTTCTTAAAGAAATAGTGTGCTTACTGGCCAAAGTTTCCCTTATTCATAGACACACAAATGCATATAAATCTAATCAACCTTCAATCACAAATTGATTTTTCGCAATTGATAATATCCAAGCACATACAGTTTAAGATATATATGTAAATCAAATTCAATAACAGTTACTCGTAGATTGATATAACTTGAAAAGACGAGGGTACCAAATATATCTCAATCTAAAAAATTTCTACATATAATACCACACCAAACCCAATGGAGTGATCAAGTAAAAAAACATTATACTAAGTCATTTCTTGTCTTGTTGGTGGTTTGTTTGAAAAAAAAAACAAAATAACAAGGCATGTGTATCACAAATTCAACTTTATAAGCATAGAGATTAGCTATAAAAAAGAACTCGGAGCAAAAAAAAATGAGCTCATATGGGCACGTTTCCGTCAGAAGATCTGACAATTATGGGAACCCTTTCCACATCGTGCTTTTCATATCATTGCTCGATAGATACTTTGTTGCTGGTGGTATTTAAACAAAAAATAATCCTGCCTACTGATCAGTGTGGGACTAAGAACTTTAAGAGATACAAATGGATGATTCGAAGCTTTAAGTAATGACTCAAGTCTTCCATATTGTCTTGTTGTTTCATGATATGAAAATGGGTTGGTATGAGAGGAGAGCTGAAGCCTATGCTTGGCTCACTGTTATAGCTGGATTGATCCAATATCTTGCTGCGTAATATATGATTCCCCCAAGGCCGTCAATATCAAATTTTTTAGGAATAAAAGCACTCGAAAAAGCCAAACACTGATCAGTAACTATCCCTCTAGTTATTTTTTGGGTACAAGCTTGCATGCCACTTCTTTCCAAATAGCTGCTAAGCTCAAACATGCGCCTTACTCTTGTTTCATGGTTACTTTTATGCGTAGAACATGTACCTTGTATGAAATACTTTTTAGATGACTTCATTTTCTTTTCTTTTAGAATTTGTTTCTCTTAAGAGTTCTTTTTATGTGTCTTTTTTATTTTTTAACAAATTTTTGGACTTAGAAAAAAGAAAAAAAAAAACAATTTCTAAGGTTTTACAAAATAATTGCGTACTACTCCCTAAGTCCCAAATTAATTGAGTTATTTGGTTTTAAATTTTGTCTCATAAATAATTGAGTTATTTCACTAATCAAGGAGATATCTCTAAAACTATCCTTGTAGTTGATTATTGCTACTATAAGAAATATGTATTATTTGATAGTCATGTTTATATTTATTATGCAGATGTATTAAAATGTTTTTCAGCGGTATAAGGTTTACGAAAAACCGTTGCATAGTTTAAAAGATCATTTCTGAGTTTTACAAGTTATTATCCATATGGGTATAATTGTAAAAAAAATAATACTTAAATATACTCCCATTTCCTCCTTTCCTTAATAATTGTGAAAACTACAACTAGCCCAATTAATTTGGGACGGAGGGAGTATTAATTTGTTGAGAAGTTTTTTACTTCTTAAAGATATAGTGTGCTTACTGGCCAAAGTTTCCCTTATTCGTAGACACACAAATGCATATAAAGCTAATCAACCTTCAATCACAAATTGATTTTTCGCAATTGACAATATCCAAGCACATACAGTTTAAGATATATATGTAAATCAAATTCAATAACACTTACTCGTAGATTGATATAACTTGAAAAGACGAGGGTACCAAATATATCTCAATCTAAAAAATTTCTACCTATAATACCACTCCAAACCCAATGGAGTGATCAAGTAAAAAAACATTATACTAAGTCATTTCTTGTCTTGTTGGTGGTCTGTTTGAAAAAAATAAAAAATAACAAGGCATGTGTATCACAAATTCAACTTTATAAGCATAGAGATTAGCTATAAAAAAGAACTCGGAGCAAAAAAAAAAAATGAGCTCATATGGGCACGTTTCCGTCAGAAGATCTGACAATTATGGGAACCCTTTCCACATCGTGCTTTTCATATCATTGCTCGATAGATACTTTGTTGCTGGTGGTATTTAAACAAAAAATAATCCTGCCTACTGATCAGTGTGGGACTAAGAACTTTAAGAGATACAAATGGATGATTCGAAGCTTTAAGTAATGACTCAAGTCTTCCATATTGTCTTATTGTTTCATGGTATAAAAATGGGTTGGTATGAGAGGAGAGTTGAAGCCTATGTTTGGCTCACTGTTATAGCTGGATTGATCCAATATCTTGCTGCGTAATATATGATTCCCCCAAGGCCGTCAATATCAGAATTTTTAGGAATAAAAGCATTCGAAAAAGCCAAACACTGATCAGTAACTATCCCTCTAGTAGTACTACTACTTGTACCTGTTACCTTTTACTTTAGAATTCTAAGTAAAACAAAAACAACACATTGGATCTCTGTTTTTGTTTAAAACGGATTTAGCAAAAGATAAAAAGTGCAATAGGCGCTTGGTAAGTGTATTTTCAGATTCTTTTTGCGATTTTTTCCTTTTGAGACACTACTATCTAAACTGTGAATGTCATGGATGGATTGACGCCTGTGTTTTTTTTTTTTTTATCGACAAGAAAGATTGGATTTCCATATTTCCCAAGAGGTATGGGTCCATGTGGGGGATTCATCTACAAAAATTGGCTGGTCAAGATGAACTTAGCTTCACAATGGGGAGTTGTCTTGTCCCTTTAAGAAAAAAGATTGTGTCGAATGGGGCCATTTACTATATCTCATTTCACCATGTATGGTTGCTAGCCATTCTCAGGACACATTAAATCCTCCCTCCTTCAATTCTCATCCCTTTGTTGAAAAACAAAAAAGATTTGGGTGTCTGTCAGACAACAGCACGACCGCCACAGCAGGCCAAAGCTTTTTTTTTTTTTGCAGAACCTTACACTCGTCAGATGGAACCATTTTTGAAAAGGCTACTGATGATGCATCAATGGAGGGAGACTGAAATGAATCAAACACGGGGATGATACTTCGACGAGTCCATCATACGCAAAGTATACGTAGCTATATTCATTGTTATGCTTCTGCAGAAGAAACTGTAGAAATTAAAGCCAGTGAGTGGGCGAATAATTCTTATTTTCTTAAATGTTATATTTCCGGGCTTACTTTCGAAAGAAATTAAACTCCATGATATAGCAAGAATTTTAAGATCCCAAACAACGGCCATATAAGTTGACAGCAAACAGAAGAACCTGATGGAGAATTGCACAGTAAGTAAAATAGGGTAAGCCAGCTTACCTTCCCCGGCAATAATAATCCCCTTGAAGGATGTGTTGCCAGTCATACAGTACTCAAATTTGCCTGCACACTGGTCACACGACCTTTTCGGTTACTCTCGAGTTCTAAGCATTACGAAACCAGATTTTACGGAACCCTGTAAACTAAAACATTTGGACTAGAGAATTGTTGGGTTCCTCATGGAAAAGAGAAACCCTCCAAAAATGGACGTATGCCGCTCATAAACGGCAAGCACACGGTATTCTTTAGTAAAAGGCGAAAGAATAGTTCGCTATGTGCTTACCGTACGGCTGCGTGACTCAAAAGACCTAGTGAAGTGCTAGTTTTATGCACAACAATTTGAGTACAGTTATGCTACTCAGTCTATGTGGGACTAAGAAATCACTCTTAAATCTTTTTGTTATTGGTCCTTGTTGTTCCGCTTTGACCCCCTCGGTGCAACAAACTATCAAGATAGTCATGAGGTAGTAACACTACCAGCTTCAATCTCATATGAAGTATGAACTGTCCAAGTCCGTGTCAAACCAGCGAATTTTACAGGTGTGTGTATGTTTTCAACAGATAGGTTCTGATCAAACTTCATGAGTCAAAGTAGTCACAGCATTGCCGTCTCCGTGACTTTTGAAGGTAATACATTCACAGCATTTCCGTCTCCGTGCTTCCAGCTGAAATACCCTGTTATGATCAACTGGTCACAGTCGAATTTCTTGAAGATAGTTGCAAATTGAACAATCAGTTTTCTGCATTTTTGCAAAAATGAATTCAAATAAAATCCAAGTAATATACCTGACGAATTCCAACTTCATGAGTCAAAGCAACTCCGAGCTCGCCTAAGCAATAATAAATCCTGGCATCACTTCCATAACATAAAGATGAGGATACCGATGCAGACATGAATCCAAAACCTAGGCTAGTGCTTTTGCAAGTGATTAACTTACAGCAAAACCACCTCCACGAAATAACAATTTTCTGTTCCACTAAACTGAGCTAGAGAAAGCTGGTTTAGTTTTGAGCTTGATATGAAGATGGATATGTTTCTCCAGCAGGACAGATGGGAGTGTCACGGTATTTGATGCTCATGTGCCGCAAAGGTCTCAAAATAAACGCATATTTAATTTAGTTTTGGTGGGGTGTGCCAGGCCTTTGCAGTAGTGCAACACAGAGGCGACGCGTGAGAACCCCAGCAGCAAGCTGCTATGACGGGAACTCCCCATGAAAAAAATTAATTTAATATCGTGCCATCCGATGGATGGCATATCAGATATTAAACTGATAAGAACAGATACTACACTTGATCTTAGCCAAAAGGCCGAGAAAGGTATGCCACAACTCGTGTTTGGATTCTCCTTTTATATTTTCTTTCTTCCATCCCTCGGCTTTGACTAATCTTTGTGGGACTAAAGCTTACAGCTTCATCAGAAAATCTGAACGAGTTTATCCTAAACCCCAGCGTTTCCTCTTTTGTTGCTTCTATAAATTATATGGTGATTATGTTTGATGAAGAGAAAGCCAATACGCAATATTCACTCCAGTGGCCTGAAGGTTCAATATAAATCTGTCTATGGAACTGCACATGAGGTTCAATATAAATCTGTCAATTGAAGACGTAAAAATTATAAATTATACGATGATCTTATATCGCAGCTGTTGTACCACCAGCTCAACTGTAGCTAACTGATGCATTTCCATCTGTCAATTTTAAGCTGCTGTGGGAATGTGTACCCTTCTTGTGGTGCTGACAGTAAGATTAAATGATCTAGCTGAAACCATGCATTGCAAGGTGGAATCACTACCTCTGAAATATCTCGGGATGAAGCTCCGCAAAACAAGTCTCTGTTTGGGTTAAACCCAACAAAAATGGAGCACATAAGGGATAATACAACATGTTTAATAAAACTTAGGTGAAAATGGGTAGAAGTGTGTCAGGTGATCTGAATTTGGAACCCAACCAAAAAATGGGCGTTCAGGTCTGTCATGTGAATTCGTCTAGCTCAACATGCGACTAGCTCAAGAAATATATATATTATGAGCTAAATATTGGTGGTTGCTGGTATGTCCTTTACAATGCTAATTTGTTTAAAACAGCAACTATTACCCACGTCTGGAAAGTGTATGTACGGAGTGCCTTGTCTCTTGTTACAAGAAAAGAGTTCAGCGTCGTGTCTGATATTCTCACCGGATTCAGAAACTAGCTAGCCATGCCAAACCTGACTATATTCTCACCTATGCCTGACCTGAATTACTCCAATTTCATGTTCGATTTTGGTACCGTCTTACAATTGCAAACAACAAGCTCGGCAAAGGGCCGTTGCCAGTTATGTTCGAACACTCCAGGATTCAAAAGTTGCAGGAAACCCAGGCAAAAAAAGTTTAATTAGTTTTTGGTAGGGGTCCGTCAGGCCTTTTGCAGTAGGCCAAAATTTTAACATTTAAGAAAAGAAGATATTGTTCGTCCACTCACTGGCTTTGCTTTCAATTGTCATTTTTTAGTGGATGGATTAATGGTGCACAGGCCTATGATGTAGTCCTCGTGGCTGTAGATGATCGTTTTCAGCTTGGCTTTGGCCTGCTGTGATGGTCGTGCGGTTGTCTGACAGACTCCCAATCTTTCTTTTTTTCTTCCAGCTTCTCTTTTTGTAAGTTGAAGTTCTCGATACGACTTACTACATAGAAGATGCGGGACTAAATATTTAAACTGCTTTTGCCAAACACTGGCTCGTGAGTTGGATGCTCAAATTTCTGTTCCACTAAACTGAGCTAGAGAATGTGCTAAAGCCATGGCATCTCTTTTGATGTAGGTGAACTGAACTGAAGAGATATCATCTCTCAGTTATCTTATCTGCATAATCAGCTGACTCCCAGTGCGCCATGAGATTTTTGCAGTTCCATTGTTAAGAATGTTGATTAATGATTATGACTTGAGCCTCTCCCGGCCTAAGTTTGCACGCAGCACTAATACCCTTTAGATAGAACAACTCGCTATAGGACATATATGTACAGAGGTTTTTATAGAGCAGTTGTGCCCCTACAAACATAATACTAGATTTAAGTTATGAGAATCCAATAAGTATGGAAGTCATGGTACAAAATCAGCTCAGGCTCAATGATGTTGGGAAACCAAAATGTCTTATAGTGTTCATTTGACTAGCAACGGAAGTTTTATGTAGCCGGTGTCACTGTAGTACAGTGATAAAGTCATTAGGTGATGATACCAGTGACCTAATGTGATTTGAGTCTCGCCAGCATCGAATTCTTTACCGATCAAAAAAAAAACGGAAGTTTTCTGTAAGCAGTACCATCAAATTCTTTACCGATCAAGAATTTTGTCAACTTCATCTAGTTATTTATATGCTGCAGTCATCTTTATATGAATAAACTAGAAGTTTCTTTTTGTTAGAAATCCATGGGCCTAACTAACCTCGAAAACCGGCTTGCAAGGTTAGGATTGTCCATGGCTTATTAAGTATGGATCCTAGGTTGCCCTAGGCGATGTGGTACTATTTAACACCCCCCCTCAACGACTAGGGCTATAGTGACGGAGTGGCACGGAAGCCACAGACACACACTGGCGGGGACAAGGAGTGGTACGGAAACCACGGACCCATACTGGCGGGGACAAGGAGTGGTACGGAAACCACGGACGCACGGGTAGCGTTGAGAGGGGCCTGGCTCTGATACCATGTTAGAAATCCATGGGCCTAACTAACCTCGAAAATCGTCTTACAAGGTTAGGATTGTCCATGGCTTATTAAGCATGGATCCTAGGTTGTCCTAGGCGATGTGGTACTATTTAACACTTTTCACAAGAATTGGTATCCATATTAAAAACTTTTACTTAATAGACCCAATGTTAATCTCGGTTTAGTTTTGGTAAGGATGCGACAGGATTTTGATGATTCCCAGCCTCGGAGTGCATCTTTGCAGTGAACATTACATCAAACTGACATTAGTTTATAAAGATCATCCTCAATCTCATCACTAGGTCAGCAGGTCGCTGAATGTTTAGTTTCAAGATTTGTAGGGCTTTACCCTTGTTTAGAGGGAGCCCTTCTCGACGGCCCTAAGGCCGAGGAGGGGGTTTGGAAATAGTTTTCAACCAGCAATTGACGTGCCTCGGTTATTACCTCATTAGCTGCGGCATTGCCCCAAGCGCAAAGATGCCTCACCATAAGAGCTTGAACTACGGCAAAAACAGGCTAGCTAACATTGTTTTGGTTTTGCCTCTACCTCTACTTGCAGATCTTTCATGTGTTCAGCTGCTATTGCTGAATCTAGAGGTCCTAATATTTTTGGTGTTGCAGGCATGGCCCTCGTGAGCATATGGAATTAACAAGAGTTGAATCACCTGGATGGGTTTTAACGAGTTCGGGCGAATACTAGAAAAGTCCTCCACTCGGTAAAAGTCTGGACGGGTTCACCCATAAGTTTTGCAATAGATTGAAAGAACCGAAAAGGTTTCGACGCTTGTGCAGTATGGTGGTACAGGTTAAGCTGAACAAACTCAGTAACTCTACATTGATGACTATAATACCACACCAAACCCAATGGAGTGATCAAGTAACAAAACATTATAGTAAGTCATTTCTTGTCTTGTTGGTGGTCTGTTTGAAAAAAAAAACAAAATAACAAGGCATGTGTATCACAAATTAAACTTTATAAGCATAGAGATTAGCTATAAAAAAGAACTCGGAGCAAAAAAAAAATGAGCTCATATGGGCACGTTTCCGTTAGAAGATCTGACAATTATGGGAACCCTTTCCACATCGTGCTTTTCATATCATTGCTCGATAGATACTTTGTTGCTGGTGATATTTAAACAAAAAATAATCCTGCCTACTGATCAGTGTGGGACTAAGAACTTTAAGAGATACAAATGGATGATTCAAAGCTTTAAGTAATGACTCAAGTCTTCCAGATTGTCTTGTTGTTTCATGGTATAAAAATGGGTTGGTATGAGAGGAGAGCTAAAGCCTATCCTTGGCTCACTGTTATAGATGGATTGATCCAATATCTTGCTGCGTAATATATGATTCCCCCAAGGCCGCCAATATCAAATTTTTTAGGAATAAAAGCACTCGAAAAAGCCAAACACTGATCAGTAACTATCCCTCTAGTTATTTTTTGGGTACAAGCTTGCATGCCGCTTCTTTCCAAATAGCTGCTAAGCTCAAACATGTGCCTTACTCTTGTTTCATGGTTACTTTTATGCCTAGAACATGTACCTTGTATAAAAAACTTTTTAAGATGACTTCATTTTCTTTTCTTTTAGAATTTGTTTCTCTTAAGAGTTTTTTTTATGTGTCTTTTTTATTTTTTAACAAATTTTTGGACTTAGAAAAAAGAAAAAAAAAACAATTTCTAAGGTTTTACAAAATAATTGCGTACTACTCCCTCCGTCCCAAATTAATTGAGCTATTTGGTTTTAAATTTTGTCTCATAAATAATTGAGTTATTTCACTAATCAAGGAGATATCTCTAAAACTATCCTTGTAGTTGATTATTGCTACTATAAGAAATATGTATTATTTGATAGTCATGTTTATATTTATTATGCAGATGTTTTAAAATGTTTTTCAGCGGTATAAGGTTTACGAAAAACCGTTGCATAGTTTAAGAGATCATTTCTGAGTTTTACAAGTTATTATCCATATGGGTATAATTGTAAAAAAAAATAATACTTAAATATACTCCCATTTCCTCCTTTCCTTAATAATTGTGAAAACTACAACTAGCCCAATTAATTTGGGACGGAGGGAGTATTAATTTGTTGAGAAGTTTTTTACTTCTTAAAGAAATAGTGTGCTTATTGGCCAAAGTTTCCCTTATTCATAGACACACAAATGCATATAAAGCTAATCAACCTTCAATCACAAATTGATTTTTCGCAATTGACAATATCCAAGCACATACAGTTTAAGATATATATGTAAATCAAATTCAATAACAGTTACTCGTAGATTGATATAACTTGAAAAGACGAGGGTACCAAATATATCTCAATCTAAAAAATTTCTACCTATAATACCACACCAAACCCAATGGAGTGATCAAGTAAAAAAACATTATACTAAGTCATTTCTTGTCTTGTTGGTGGTCTGTTTGAAAAAAAACAACTAAATAACAAGGCATGTGTATCACAAATTCAACTTTATAAGCATAGAGATTAGCTATAAAAAAGAACTCGGAAGAAAAAAAAATGAGCTCATATGGGCACGTTTCCGTCAGAAGATCTGACAATTATGGGAACCCTTTTCACATCGTGCTTTTCATATCATTGCTCGATAGAAACTTTGTTGCTGGTGGTATTTAAACAAAAAATAATCCTGTCTACTGATCAGTGTGGGACTAAGAACTTTAAGAGATACAAATGGATGATTCGAAGCTTTAAGTAATGACTCAAGTCTTCCAGATTGTCTTGTTGTTTCATGGTATGAAAATGGGTTGGTATGAGAGGAGAGCTGAAGCCTATGCTTGGCTCACTGTTATAGCTGGATTGATCCAATATCTTGCTGCGTAATATATGATTCCCCCAAGGCCGTCAATATCAGATTTTTTAGGAATAAAAGCACTCGAAAAAGCCAAACACTGATCAATAACTATCCCTCTAGTTATTTTTTGGGTACAAGCTTGCATGCCGCTTCTTTCCAAATAGCTGCTAAGCTCAAACATGTGCCTTACTCTTGTTTCATGGTTACTTTTATGCCTAGAACATGTACCTTGTATGAAATACTTTTTAAGATGACTTCATTTTCTTTTCTTTTAGAATTTGTTTCTCTTAAGAGTTCTTTTTATGTGTCTTTTTTATTTTTTAACAAATTTTTGGACTTAGAAAAAAGAAGAAAAAAAAACAATTTCTAAGGTTTTACAAAATAATTGCGTGCTACTCCCTCCGTCCCAAATTAATTGAGTTATTTGGTTTTAAATTTTGTCTCATAAATAATTGAGTTATTTCACTAATCAAGGAGATATCTCTAAAACTATCCTTGTAGTTGATTATTGCTACTATAAGAAATATGTATTATTTGATAGTCATGTTTATATTTATTATGAAGATGTTTTAAAATGTTTTTCAGCGGTATAAGGTTTACGAAAAACCGTTGCATAGTTTAAGAGATCATTTCTGAGTTTTACAAGTTATTATCCATATGGGTATAATTATAAAAAAAATAATACTTAAATATACTCCCATTTCTTCCTTTCCTTAATAATTGTGAAAACTACAACTAGCCCAATTAATTTGGGACGAAGGGAGTATTAATTTGTTGAGAAGTTTTTTACTTCTTAAAGAAATAGTGTGCTTACTGGCCAAAGTTTCCCTTATTCATAGACACACAAATGCATATAAATCTAATCAACCTTCAATCACAAATTGATTTTTCGCAATTGACAATATCCAAGCACATACAGTTTAAGATATATATGAAATCAAATTCAATAACAGTTACTCGTAGATTGATATAACTTGAAAAGACGAGGGTACCAAATATATCTCAATCTAAAAAATTTCTACCTATAATACCACACCAAACCCAATGGAGTGATCAAGTAAAAAAACATTATACTAAGTCATTTCTTGTCTTGTTGGTGGTCTGTTTGAAAAAAAAAACAAAATAACAAGGCATGTGTATCACAAATTCAACTTTATAAGCATAGAGATTAGCTATAAAAAAGAACTCGGAGCAAAAAAAAATGAGCTCATATGGGCATGTTTCAGTCAGAAGATCTGACAATTATGGGAACCCTTTCCACATCGTGCTTTTCATATCATTGCTCAATAGATACTTTGTTGCTGGTGGTATTTAAACAAAAAATAATCCTGCCTACTGATCAGTGTGGGACTAAGAACTTTAAGAGATACAAATGGATGATTCGAAGCTTTAAGTAATGACTCAAGTCTTCCATATTGTCTTGTTGTTTCATGGTATAAAAATGGGTTGGTATGAGAGGAGAGTTGAAGCCTATGCTTGGCTCACTGTTATAGCTGGATTGATCCAATATCTTGCTGCGTAATATATGATTCCCCCAAGGCCGTCAATATCAGAATTTTTAGGAATAAAAGCATTCGAAAAAGCCAAACACTGATTAGTAACTATCCCTCTAGTAGTACTACTACTTGTACCTGTTACCTTTTACTTTAGAATTCTAAGTAAAACAAAAACAACACATTGGATCTCTGTTTTTGTTTAAAACGGATTTAGCAAAAGATAAAAAGTGCAATAGGCGCTTGGTAAGTGTATTTTCAGATTTGTTTTTGCGATTTTTTCCTTTGAGACACTACTATCTAAACTGTGAATGTCATGGATGGATTGACGCCTGTGTTTTTTTTTTTTTTATCGACAAGAAAGATTGGATTTCCATATTTCCCAAGAGGTATGGGTCCATGTGGGGGATTCATCTACAAAAATTGGCTGGTCAAGATGAACTTAGCTTCACAATGGGGAGTTGTCTTGTCCCTTTAAGAAAAAAGATTGTGTCGCATGGGCCATTTACTATAACTCATTTCACCATGTATGGTTGCTAGCCATTCTCAGGACACATTAAATCCTCCCTCCTTCAATTCTCATCCCTTTGTTGAAAAACAAAAAAGATTTGGGTGTCTGTCAGACAACAACACGACCGCCACAGCAGGCCAAAGCTTTTTTTTTTTTTTTGCAGAACCTTACACTCGTCAGATAGAACCATTTTTGAAAAGGCTACTGATGATGCATCAATGGAGGGAGACTGAAATGACTCAAACACGGGGATGATACTTCGACGAGTCCATCATACGCAAAGTATACGTAGTTATATTCATTGTTATGCTTCTGCAGAAGAAACTGTAGAAATTGAAGCCAGTGAGTGGGCGAATAATTCTTATTTTCTTAAATGTTAAATTTCCGGGCTTACTTTCGAAAGAAATTAAACTCCATGATATAGCAAGAATTTTAAGATCCCAAACAACGGCCATAAGTTGACAGCAAACAGAAGAACCTGATGGAGAATTGCACAGTAAGTAAAATAGGGTAAGCCAGCTTACCTTCCCCGGCAATAATAATCCCCTTGAAGGATGTGTTGCCAGTCATACAGTACTCAAATTTGCCTGCACACTGGTCACACGACCTTTTCGGTTACTCTCGAGTTCTAAGCATTACGAAACCAGATTTTACGGAACCCTGTAAACTAAAACATTTGGATTTGAGAATTGTTGGGTTCCTCATGGAAAAGAGAAACCCTCCAAAAATGGGCGTATGCCGCTCATAAACGGCAAGCACACGGTATTCTTTAGTAAAAGGCGAAAGAATAGTTCGCTCTGTGCTTACCGTACGGCTGCGTGACTCAAAAGACCTAGTGAAGTGCTAGTTTTATGCACAGCAATTTGAGTACAGTTATGCTACTCAGTCTATGTGGTTCTAAGAAATCACTCTTAAATCTTTTTGTTATTGGTCCTTGTTGTTCCGCTTTGACCCCCTCGGTGCAACAAACTATCAAGATAGTCATGAGGTAGTAACACTACCAGCTTCAATCTCATATGAAGTATGAACTGTCCAAGTCCGTGTCAAACCAGCGAATTTTACAGGTGTGTGTATGTTTTCAACAGATAGGTTCTGATCAAACTTCATGAGTCAAAGTAGTCACAGCATTGCCGTCTCCGTGACTTTTGAAGGTAATACATTCACAGCATTTCCGTCTCCGTGCTTCCAGCTGAAATACCCTGTTATGATCAACTGGTCACAGTCGAATTTCTTGAAGATAGTTGCAAATTGAACAATCAGTTTTCTGCATTTTTGCAAAAATGAATTCAAATAAAATCCAAGTAATATACCTGACGAATTCCAACTTCATGAGTCAAAGCAACTCCGAGCTCGCCTAAGCAATAATAAATCCTGGCATCACTTCCATAACATAAAGATGAGGATACCGATGCAGACATGAATCCAAAACCTAGGCTAGTGCTTTTGCAAGTGATTAACTTACAGCAAAACCACCTCCACGAAATAACAATTTTCTGTTCCACTAAACTGAGCTAGAGAAAGCTGGTTTAGTTTTGAGCTTGATATGAAGATGGATATGTTTCTCCAGCAGGACAGATGGGAGTGTCACGGTATTTGATGCTCATGTGCCGCAAAGGTCTCAAAATAAACGCATATTTAATTTAGTTTTGGTGGGGTGTGCCAGGCCTTTGCAGTAGTGCAACACAGAGGCGACGCGTGAGAACCCCAGCAGCAAGCTGCTATGACGGGAACTCCCCATGAAAAAAATTAATTTAATATCGTGCCATCCGATGGATGGCATATCAGATATTAAACTGATAAGAACAGATACTACACTTGATCTTAGCCAAAAGGCCGAGAAAGGTATGCCACAACTCGTGTTTGGATTCTCCTTTTATATTTTCTTTCTTCCATCCCTCGGCTTTGACTAATCTTTGTGGGACTAAAGCTTACAGCTTCATCAGAAAATCTGAACGAGTTTATCCTAAACCCCAGCGTTTCCTCTTTTGTTGCTTCTATAAATTATATGGTGATTATGTTTGATGAAGAGAAAGCCAATACGCAATATTCACTCCAGTGGCCTGAAGGTTCAATATAAATCTGTCTATGGAACTGCACATGAGGTTCAATATAAATCTGTCAATTGAAGACGTAAAAATTATAAATTATACGATGATCTTATATCGCAGCTGTTGTACCACCAGCTCAACTGTAGCTAACTGATGCATTTCCATCTGTCAATTTTAAGCTGCTGTGGGAATGTGTACCCTTCTTGTGGTGCTGACAGTAAGATTAAATGATCTAGCTGAAACCATGCATTGCAAGGTGGAATCACTACCTCTGAAATATCTCGGGATGAAGCTCCGCAAAACAAGTCTCTGTTTGGGTTAAACCCAACAAAAATGGAGCACATAAGGGATAATACAACATGTTTAATAAAACTTAGGTGAAAATGGGTAGAAGTGTGTCAGGTGATCTGAATTTGGAACCCAACCAAAAAATGGGCGTTCAGGTCTGTCATGTGAATTCGTCTAGCTCAACATGCGACTAGCTCAAGAAATATATATATTATGAGCTAAATATTGGTGGTTGCTGGTATGTCCTTTACAATGCTAATTTGTTTAAAACAGCAACTATTACCCACGTCTGGAAAGTGTATGTACGGAGTGCCTTGTCTCTTGTTACAAGAAAAGAGTTCAGCGTCGTGTCTGATATTCTCACCGGATTCAGAAACTAGCTAGCCATGCCAAACCTGACTATATTCTCACCTATGCCTGACCTGAATTACTCCAATTTCATGTTCGATTTTGGTACCGTCTTACAATTGCAAACAACAAGCTCGGCAAAGGGCCGTTGCCAGTTATGTTCGAACACTCCAGGATTCAAAAGTTGCAGGAAACCCAGGCAAAAAAAGTTTAATTAGTTTTTGGTAGGGGTCCGTCAGGCCTTTTGCAGTAGGCCAAAATTTTAACATTTAAGAAAAGAAGATATTGTTCGTCCACTCACTGGCTTTGCTTTCAATTGTCATTTTTTAGTGGATGGATTAATGGTGCACAGGCCTATGATGTAGTCCTCGTGGCTGTAGATGATCGTTTTCAGCTTGGCTTTGGCCTGCTGTGATGGTCGTGCGGTTGTCTGACAGACTCCCAATCTTTCTTTTTTTCTTCCAGCTTCTCTTTTTGTAAGTTGAAGTTCTCGATACGACTTACTACATAGAAGATGCGGGACTAAATATTTAAACTGCTTTTGCCAAACACTGGCTCGTGAGTTGGATGCTCAAATTTCTGTTCCACTAAACTGAGCTAGAGAATGTGCTAAAGCCATGGCATCTCTTTTGATGTAGGTGAACTGAACTGAAGAGATATCATCTCTCAGTTATCTTATCTGCATAATCAGCTGACTCCCAGTGCGCCATGAGATTTTTGCAGTTCCATTGTTAAGAATGTTGATTAATGATTATGACTTGAGCCTCTCCCGGCCTAAGTTTGCACGCAGCACTAATACCCTTTAGATAGAACAACTCGCTATAGGACATATATGTACAGAGGTTTTTATAGAGCAGTTGTGCCCCTACAAACATAATACTAGATTTAAGTTATGAGAATCCAATAAGTATGGAAGTCATGGTACAAAATCAGCTCAGGCTCAATGATGTTGGGAAACCAAAATGTCTTATAGTGTTCATTTGACTAGCAACGGAAGTTTTATGTAGCCGGTGTCACTGTAGTACAGTGATAAAGTCATTAGGTGATGATACCAGTGACCTAATGTGATTTGAGTCTCGCCAGCATCGAATTCTTTACCGATCAAAAAAAAAACGGAAGTTTTCTGTAAGCAGTACCATCAAATTCTTTACTGATCAAGAATTTTGTCAACTTCATCTAGTTATTTATATGCTGCAGTCATCTTTATATGAATAAACTAGAAGTTTCTTTTTGTTAGAAATCCATGGGCCTAACTAACCTCGAAAACCGGCTTGCAAGGTTAGGATTGTCCATGGCTTATTAAGTATGGATCCTAGGTTGCCCTAGGCGATGTGGTACTATTTAACACCCCCCCTCAACGACTAGGGCTATAGTGACGGAGTGGCACGGAAGCCACAGACACACACTGGCGGGGACAAGGAGTGGTACGGAAACCACGGACCCATACTGGCGGGGACAAGGAGTGGTACGGAAACCACGGACGCACGGGTAGCGTTGAGAGGGGCCTGGCTCTGATACCATGTTAGAAATCCATGGGCCTAACTAACCTCGAAAATCGTCTTACAAGGTTAGGATTGTCCATGGCTTATTAAGCATGGATCCTAGGTTGCCCTAGGCGATGTGGTACTATTTAACACTTTTCACAAGAATTGGTATCCATATTAAAAACTTTTACTTAATAGACCCAATGTTAATCTCGGTTTAGTTTTGGTAAGGATGCGACAGGATTTTGATGATTCCCAGCCTCGGAGTGCATCTTTGCAGTGAACATTACATCAAACTGACATTAGTTTATAAAGATCATCCTCAATCTCATCACTAGGTCAGCAGGTCGCTGAATGTTTAGTTTCAAGATTTGTAGGGCTTTACCCTTGTTTAGAGGGAGCCCTTCTCGACGGCCCTAAGGCCGAGGAGGGGGTTTGGAAATAGTTTTCAACCAGCAATTGACGCGCCTCGGTTATTACCTCATTAGCTGCGGCATTGCCCCAAGCGCAAAGATGCCTCACCATAAGAGCTTGAACTACGGCAAAAACAGGCTAGCTAACATTCTTTTGGTTTTGCCTCTACCTCTACTTGCAGATCTTTCATGTGTTCAGCTGCTATTGCTGAATCTAGAGGTCCTAATATTTTTGGTGTTGCAGGCATGGCCCTCGTGAGCATATGGAATTAACAAGAGTTGAATCACCTGGATGGGTTTTAACGAGTTCGGGCGAATACTAGAAAAGTCCTCCACTCGGTAAAAGTCTGGACGGGTTCACCCATAAGTTTTGCAATAGATTGAAAGAACCGAAAAGGTTTCGACGCTTATGCAGTATGGTGGTACAGGTTAAGCTGAACAAACACAGTAACTCTACATTGATGACTATAATACCACACCAAACCCAATGGAGTGATCAAGTAAAAAAACATTATAGTAAGTCATTTCTTGTCTTGTTGGTGGTCTGTTTGAAAAAAAAAACAAAATAACAAGGCATGTGTATCACAAATTCAACTTTATAAGCATAGAGATTAGCTATAAAAAAGAACTCGGAGCAAAAAAAAAAAGATCTCATATGGGAACGTTTCCGTCAGAAGATCTGACAATTATGGGAACCCTTCCCACATCGTGCTTTTCATATCATTGCTCGATAGATACTTTGTTGCTGGTGATATTTAAACAAAAAATAATCCTGCCTACTGATCAGTGTGGGACTAAGAACTTTAAGAGATACAAATGAATGATTCGAAGCTTTAAGTAATGACTCAATTCTTCCAGATTGTCTTGTTGTTTCATGGTATAAAAATGGGTTGGTATGAGAGGAGAGCTGAAGCCTATGCTTGGCTCACTGTTATAGATGGATTGACCGAATATCTTGCTGCGTAATATATGATTCCCCCAAGGCCGTCAATATCAATTTTTTTAGGAATAAAAGCACTCGAAAAATCCAAACACTGATCAGTAACTATCCCTCTAGTTATTTTTGGGTACAAGCTTGCATGCCGCTTCTTTCCAAATAGCTGCTAAGCTCAAACATGTGCCTTACTCTTGTTTCATGGTTAATTTTATGCCTAGAACATGTACCTTGTATGAAATACTTTTTAAGATGACTTCATTTTCTTTTCTTTTAGAATTTGTTTCTCTTAAGAGTTTTTTTTATGTGTCTTTTTTATTTTTTAACAAATTTTTGGACTTAGAAAAAAGAAAAAAAAAATTTCTAAGGTTTTACAAAATAATTGCGTACTACTCCCTCCGTCCCAAATTAATTGAGCTATTTGGTTTTAAATTTTGTCTCATAAATAATTGAGTTATTTCACTAATCAAGGAGATATCTCTAAAACTATCCTTGTAGTTGATTATTGCTACTATAAGAAATATGTATTATTTGATAGTCATGTTTATATTTATTATGCAGATGTTTTAAAATGTTTTTCAGCGGTATAAGGTTTACGAAAAACCGTTGCATAGTTTAAGAGATCATTTCTGAGTTTTACAAGTTATTATCCATATGGGTATAATTGTAAAAAAAAAATAATACTTAAATATACTCCCATTTCCTCCTTTCCTTAATAATTGTGAAAACTACAACTAGCCCAATTAATTTGGAACGGAGGGAGTATTAATTTGTTGAGAAGTTTTTTACTTCTTAAAGAAATAGTGTGCTTACTGGCCAAAGTTTCCCTTATTCATAGACACACAAATGCATATAAAGCTAATCAACCTTCAATCACAAATTGATTTTTCGCAATTGACAATATCCAAGCACATACAGTTTAAGATATATATGTAAATCAAATTCAATAACAGTTACTCGTAGATTGATATAACTTGAAAAGACGAGGGTACCAAAATATATCTCAATCTAAAAAATTTCTACCTATAATACCACACCAAACCCAATGGAGTGATCAAGTAAAAAAACATTATACTAAGTCATTTCTTGTCTTGTTGGTGGTCTGTTTGAAAAAAAACAAAATAACAAGGCATGTGTATCACAAATTCAACTTTATAAGCATAGCGATTAGCTATAAAAAAGAACTCGGAGCAAAAAAAAATGAGCTCATATGGGCACGTTTCCTTCAGAAGATCTGACAATTATGGGAACCCTTTCCACATCGTGCTTTTCATATCATTGCTCGATAGATACTTTGTTGCTGGTGGTATTTAAACAAAAAATAATCCTGCCTACTAATCAGTGTGGGACTAAGAACTTTAAGAGATACAAATGGATGATTCGAAGCTTTAAGTAATGACTCAAGTCTTCCAGATTGTCTTGTTGTTTCATGGTATGAAAATGGGTTGGTATGAGAGGAGAGATGAAGCCTATGCTTGGCTCACTGTTATAGCTGGATTGATCCAATATCTTGCTGCGTAATATATGATTCCCCCAAGGCCGTCAATATCAGATTTTTTAGGAATAAAAGCACTCGAAAAAGCCAAACACTGATCAATAACTATCCCTCTAGTTATTTTTGGGGTACAAGCTTGCATGCCGCTTCTTTCCAAATAGCTGCTAAGCTCAAACATGTGCCTTACTCTTGTTTCATGGTTACTTTTATGCCTAGAACATGTACCTTGTATGAAATACTTTTTAAGATGACTTCATTTTCTTTTCTTTTAGAATTTGTTTCTCTTAAGAGTTTTTTTTATGTATCTTTTTTATTTTTTAACAAATTTTTGGACTTAGAAAAAAGAAGAAAAAAAAACAATTTCTAAGGTTTTACAAAATAATTGCGTACTACTCCCTCCGTCTCAAATTAATTGAGTTATTTGGTATTAAATTTTGTCTCATAAATAATTGAGTTATTTCACTAATCAAGGAGATATCTCTAAAACTATCCTTGTAGTTGATTATTGCTACTATAAGAAATATGTATTATTTGATAGTCATGTTTATATTTATTATGCAGATGTTTTAAAATGTTTTTCAGCGATATAAGGTTTACGAAAAACCGTTGCATAGTTTAAGAGATCATTTATGAGTTTTACAAGTTATTATCCATATGGGTATAATTATAAAAAAAATAATACTTAAATATACTCCCATTTCCTCCTTTCCTTAATAATTGTGAAAACTACAACTAGCCCAATTAATTTGGGACGGAGGGAGTATTAATTTGTTGAGAAGTTTTTTACTTCTTAAAGAAATAGTGTGCTTACTGGCCAAAGTTTCCCTTATTCATAGACACACAAATGCATATAAAGCTAATCAACCTTCAATCACAAATTGATTTTTCGCAATTGACAATATCCAAGCACATACAGTTTAAGATATATATGTAAATCAAATTCAATAACAGTTACTCGTATATTGATATAACTTGAAAAGAAGAGGGTACCAAATATATCTCAATCTAAAAAATTTCTACCTATAATACCACACCAAACCCAATGGAGTGATCAAGTAAAAAAACATTATACTAAGTCATTTCTTGTCTCGTTGGTGGTCTGTTTCAAAAAAAAAACAAAATAACAAGGCATGTGTATCACAAATTCAACTTTATAAGCATAGAGATTAGCTATAAAAAAGAACTCGGAGCAAAAAAAAATGAGCTCATATGGGCACGTTTCCGTCAGAAGATCTGACAATTATGGGAACCCTTTCCACATCGTGCTTTTCATATCATTGCTCGATAGATACTTTGTTGCTGGTGGTATTTAAACAAAAAATAATCTTGCCTACTGATCAGTGTGGGACTAAGAACTTTAAGAGATACAAATGGATGATTCGAAGTTTTAAGTAATGACTCAAGTCTTCCATATTGTCTTGTTGATTCATGGTATAAAAATGGGTTGGTATGAGAGGAGAGTTGAAGCCTATGCTTGGCTCACTGTTATAGCTGGATTGATCCAATATCTTGCTGCGTAATATATGATTCCCCCAAGGCCGTCAATATCAGATTTTTTAGGAATAAAAGCATTCGAAAAAGCCAAACACTGATCAGTAACTATCCCTCTAGTAGTACTACTACTTGTACCTGTTACCTTTTACTTTAGAATTCTAAGTAAAACAAAAACAACACATTGGATCTCTGTTTTTGTTTAAAACGGATTTAGCAAAAGATAAAAAGTGCAATAGGCGCTTGGTAAGTGTATTTTCAGATTTTTTTTTTGCGATTTTTTCCTTTGAGACACTACTATCTAAACTGTGAATGTCATGGATGGATTGACACCTGTGTTTTTTTTTTTTTTATCGACAAGAAAGATTGGATTTCCATATTTCCCAAGAGGTATGGGTCCATGTGGGGGATTCATCTACAAAAATTGGCTGGTCAAGATGAACTTAGCTTCACAATGGGGAGTTGTCTTGTCCCTTTAAGAAAAAAGATTGTGTCGCATGGGGCCATTTACTATAACTCATTTCACCATGTATGGTTGCTAGCCATTCTCAGGACACATTAAATCCTCCCTCCTTCAATTCTCATCCCTTTGTTGAAAAACAAAAAAGATTTGGGTGTCTGTCAGACAACAACACGACCGCCACAGCAGGCCAAAGCTTTTTTTTTTTTGCAGAACCTTACACTCGTCAGATGGAACCATTTTTGAAAAGGCTACTGATGATGCATCAATGGAGGGAGACTGAAATGAATCAAACACGGGGATGATACTTCGACGAGTCCATCATACGCAAAGTATACGTAGTTATATTCATTGTTATGCTTCTGCAGAAGAAACTGTAGAAATTGAAGCCAGTGAGTGGGCGAATAATTCTTATTTTCTTAAATGTTAAATTTCCGGGCTTACTTTCGAAAGAAATTAAACTCCATGATATAGCAAGAATTTTAAGATCCCAAACAACGGCCATATAAGTTGACAGCAAACAGAAGAACCTGATGGAGAATTGCACAGTAAGTAAAATAGGGTAAGCCAGCTTACCTTCCCCGGCAATAATAATCCCCTTGAAGGATGTGTTTCCAGTCATACAGTACTCAAATTTGCCTGCACACTGATCACACGACCTTTTCGGTTACTCTAGAGTTCTAAGCATTACGAAACCAGATTTTACGGAACCCAGTAAACTAAAACATTTGGATTAGAGAATTGTTGGGTTCCTCATGGAAAAGAGAAACCCTCCAAAAATGGGCGTATGCCGCTCATAAACGGCAAGCACATGGTATTCTTTAGTAAAAGGCGAAAGAATAGTTCGCTATGTGCTTACCGTACGGCTGCGTGACTCAAAAGACCTAGTGAAGTGCTAGTTTTATGCACAGCAATTTGAGTACAGTTATGCTACTCAGTCTATGTGGGACTAAGAAATCACTCTTAAATCTTTTTGTTATTGGTCCTTGTTGTTCCGCTTTGACCCCCTCGGTGCAACAAACTATCAAGATAGTCATGAGGTAGTAACACTACCAGCTTCAATCTCATATGAAGTATGAACTGTCCAAGTCCGTGTCAAACCAGCGAATTTTACAGGTGTGTGTATGTTTTCAACAGATAGGTTCTGATCAAACTTCATGAGTCAAAGTAGTCACAGCATTGCCGTCTCCGTGACTTTTGAAGGTAATACATTCACAGCATTTCCGTCTCCGTGCTTCCAGCTGAAATACCCTGTTATGATCAACTGGTCACAGTCGAATTTCTTGAAGATAGTTGCAAATTGAACAATCAGTTTTCTGCATTTTTGCAAAAATGAATTCAAATAAAATCCAAGTAATATACCTGACGAATTCCAACTTCATGAGTCAAAGCAACTCCGAGCTCGCCTAAGCAATAATAAAACCTGGCATCACTTCCATAACATAAAGATGAGGATACCGATGCAGACATGAATCCAAAACCTAGGCTAGTGCTTTTGCAAGTGATTAACTTACAGCAAAACCACCTCCACGAAATAACAATTTTCTGTTCCACTAAACTGAGCTAGAGAAAGCTGGTTTAGTTTTGAGCTTGATATGAAGATGGATATGTTTCTCCAGCTTTATGCAGCAGGACAGATGGGAGTGTCACGGTATTTGATGCTCATGTGCCGCAAAGGTCTCAAAATAAACGCATATTTAATTTAGTTTTGGTGGGGTGTGCAAGGCCTTTGCAGTGGTGCAACACAGAGGCGACGCGTGAGAACCCCAGCAGCAAGCTGCTATGACGGGAACTCCCCATGAAAAAAATTAATTTAATATCATGCCATCCGATGGATGGCATATCAGATATTAAACTGATAAGAACAGATACTACACTTGATCTTAGCCAAAAGGCCGAGAAAGGTATGCCACAACTCGTGTTTGGATTCTCCTTTTATATTTTCTTTCTTCCATCCCTCGGCTTTGACTAATCTTTGTGGGACTAAAGCTTACAGCTTCATCAGAAAATCTGAACGAGTTTATCCTAAACCCCAGCGTTTCCTCTTTTGTTGCTTCTATAAATTATATGGTGATTATGTTTGATGAAGAGAAAGCCAATACGCAATATTCACTCCAGTGGCCTGAAGGTTCAATATAAATCTGTCTATGGAACTGCACATGAGGTTCAATATAAATCTGTCAATTGAAGACGTAAAAATTATAAATTATACGATGATCTTATATCGCAGCTGTTGTACCACCAGCTCAACTGTAGCTAACTGATGCATTTCCATCTGTCAATTTGAAGCTGCTGTGGGAATGTGTACCCTTCTTGTGGTGCTGACAGTAAGATTAAATGATCTAGCTGAAACCATGCATTGCAAGGTGGAATCACTACCTCTGAAATATCTCGGGATGAAGCTCCGCAAAACAAGTCTCTGTTTGGGTTAAACCCAACAAAAATGGAGCACATAAGGGATAATACAACATGTTTAATAAAACTTAGGTGAAAATGGGTAGAAGTGTGTCAGGTGATCTGAATTTGGAACCCAACCAAAAAATGGGCGTTCAGGTCTGTCATGTGAATTCGTCTAGCTCAACATGCGACTAGCTCCAGAAATATATATATTATGAGCTAAATATTGGTGGTTGCTGGTATGTCCTTTACAATGCTAATTTGTTTAAAACAGCAACTATTACCCACGTCTGGAAAGTGTATGTACCGAGTGCCTTGTCTCTTGTTACAAGAAAAGAGTTCAGCGTCGTGTCTGATATTCTCACCGGATTCAGAAACTAGCTAGCCATGCCAAACCTGACTATATTCTCACCTATGCCTGACCTGAATTACTCCAATTTCATGTTCGATTTTGGTACCGTCTTACAATTGCAAACAACAAGCTCGGCAAAGGGCCGTTGCCAGTTATGTTCGAACACTCCAGGATTCAAAAGTTGCAGGAAACCCAGGCAAAAAAAGTTTAATTAGTTTTTGGTAGGGGTCCGTCAGGCCTTTTGCAGTAGGCCAAAATTTTAACATTTAAGAAAAGAAGATATTGTTCGTCCACTCACTGGCTTTGCTTTCAATTGTCATTTTTTAGTGGATGGATTAATGGTGCACAGGCCTATGATGTAGTCCTCGTGGCTGTAGATGATCGTTTTCAGCTTGGCTTTGGCCTGCTGTGATGGTCGTGCGGTTGTCTGACAGACTCCCAATCTTTCTTTTTTTCTTCCAGCTTCTCTTTTTGTAAGTTGAAGTTCTCGATACGACTTACTACATAGAAGATGCGGGACTAAATATTTAAACTGCTTTTGCCAAACACTGGCTCGTGAGTTGGATGCTCAAATTTCTGTTCCACTAAACTGAGCTAGAGAATGTGCTAAAGCCATGGCATCTCTTTTGATGTAGGTGAACTGAACTGAAGAGATATCATCTCTCAGTTATCTTATCTGCAAAATCAGCTGACTCCCAGTGCGCCATGAGATTTTTGCAGTTCCATTGTTAAGAATGTTGATTAATGATTATGACTTGAGCCTCTCCCGGCCTAAGTTTGCACGCAGCACTAATACCCTTTAGATAGAACAACTCGCTATAGGACATATATGTACAGAGGTTTTTATAGAGCAGTTGTGCCCCTACAAACATAATACTAGATTTAAGTTTTGAGAATCCAATAAGTATGGAAGTCATGGTACAAAATCAGCTCAGGCTCAATGATGTTGGGAAACCAAAATGTCTTATAGTGTTCATTTGACTAGCAACGGAAGTTTTATGTAGCCGGTGTCACTGTAGTACAGTGATAAAGTCATTAGGTGATGATACCAGTGACCTAATGTGATTTGAGTCTCGCCAGCATCGAATTCTTTACCGATCAAAAAAAAAAACGGAAGTTTTCTGTAAGCAGTACCATCAAATTCTTTACCGATAAAGAATTTTGTCAACTTCATCTAGTTATTTATATGCTGCAGTCATCTTTATATGAATAAACTAGAAGTTTCTTTTTGTTAGAAATCCATGGGCCTAACTAACCTCGAAAACCGGCTTGCAAGGTTAGGATTGTCCATGGCTTATTAAGCATGGATCCTAGGTTGCCCTAGGCGATGTGGTACTATTTAACACCCCCCTCAACGACTAGGGCTATACTGACGGAGTGGCACGAAAGCCACAGACACACACTGGCGGGGACAAGGAGGGGTACGGAAACCACGGACGCACACTGGCGGGGACAAGGAGTGGTACGGAAACCACGGACGCACGGGTAGCGTTGAGAGGGGCCTGGCTCTGATACCATGTTAGAAATCCATGGGCCTAACTAACCTCGAAAATCGGCTTACAAGGTTAGGATTGTCCATGGCTTATTAAGCATGGATCCTAGGTTGCCCTAGGCGATGTGGTACTATTTAACACTTTTCACAAGAATTGGTATCCATATTAAAAACTTTTACTTAATAGACCCAATGTTAATCTCGGTTTAGTTTTGTTAAGGATGCGACAGGATTTTGATGATTCCCAGTCTCGGAGTGCATCTTTGCAGTGAACATTACATCAAACTGACATTAGTTTATAAAGATCATCCTCAATCTCATCACTAGGTCAGATGGTCGCTGAATGTTTAGTTTCAAGATTTGTAGGGCTTTACCCTTGTTTAGAGGGAGTCCTTCTCGACGGCCCTAAGGACGAGGAGGGGGTTTGGAAATAGTTTTCAACCAGCAATTGACGCGCCTCGGTTATTACCTCATTAGCTGCGGCATTGCCCCAAGCGCAAAGATGCCTAACCATAAGAGCTTCAACTACGGCAAAAACAGGCTAGCTAACATTGTTTTGGTTTTGCCTCTACCTCTACTTGCAGATCTTTCATGTGTTCAGCTGCTATTGCTGAATCTAGAGGTCCTAATATTTTTGGTGTTGCAGGCATGGCCCTCGTGAGAATATGGAATTAACAAGAGTTGAATCACCTGGATGGGTTTTAACGAGTTCGGGCGAATACTAGAAAAGTCCTCCACTCGGTAAAAGTCTGGACGGGTTCACCCATAAGTTTTGCAATAGATTGAAAGAACCGAAAAGGTTTCGATGCTTGTGCAGTATGGTGGTACAGGTTAAGCTGAACAAAAAAAAACTCAGTAACTCTACATTGATGACTATAATACCACACCAAACCCAATGGAGTGATCAAGTAAAAAAACATTATAGTAAGTCATTTCTTGTCTTGTTGGTGGTCTGTTTGAAAAAAACAAAATAACAAGGCATCTGTATCACAAATTCAACTTTATAAGCATAGAGATTAGCTATAAAAAAAACTCGGAGCAAAAAAAAAATGAGCTCATATGGGCACGTTTCCGTCAGAAGATCTGACAATTATGGAAACCCTTTCCACATCGTGCTTTTCATATCATTGCTCGATAGATACTTTGTTGCTGGTGGTATTTAAACAAAAAATAATCCTGCATACTGATCAGTGTGGGACTAAGAACTTTAAGAGATACAAATGGATGATTCGAAGCTTTAAGTAATGACTCAAGTCTTCCAGATTGTCTTGTTGTTTCATGGTATGAAAATGGGTTGGTATGAGAGGAGAGATGAAGCCTATGCTTGGCTCACTGTTATAGCTGGATTTATCCAATATCTTGCTGCGTAATATATGATTCCCCCAAGGCCGTCAATATCAGATTTTTTAGGAATAAAAGCACTCGAAAAAGCCAAACACTGATCAGTAACTATCCCTCTAGTTATTTTTTGGGTACAAGCTTGCATGCCGCTTTTTTCCAAATAGCTGCTAAGCTCAAACATGTGCCTTACTCTTGTTTCATGGTTACTTTTATGCCTAGAACATGTACCTTGTATGAAATACTTTTTAAGATGACTTCATTTTCTTTTCTTTTAGAATTTGTTTCTCTTAAGAGTTTTTTTTATGTGTCTTTTTTATTTTTTAACAAATTTTTGGACTTAGAAAAAAGAAAAAAAAAACAATTTCTAAGGTTTTACAAAATAATTGCGTACTACTCCCTCCGTCCCAAATTAATTGAGTTATTTGGTTTTAAATTTTGTCTCATAAATAATTGAGTTATTTCACTAATCAAGGAGATATTTCTAAAACTATCCTTGTAGTTGATTATTGCTACTATAAGAAATATGTATTATTTGATAGTCATGTTTATATTTATTATGCAGATGTTTTAAAATGTTTTTCAGCGGTATAAGGTTTACGAAAAACCGTTGCATAGTTTAAAAGATCATTTCTGAGTTTTACAAGTTATTATCCATATGGGTATAATTGTAAAAAAAATAATACTTAAATATACTCCCATTTCCTCCTTTCCTTAATAATTGTGAAAACTACAACTAGCCCAATTAATTTGGGACGGAGGGAGTATTAATTTGTTGAGAAGTTTTTTACTTCTTAAAGAAATAGTGTGCTTACTGGCCAAAGTTTCCCTTATTCATAGACACACAAATGCATATAAAGCTAATCAACCTTCAATCACAAATTGATTTTTCGCAATTGACAATATCCAAGCACATACAGTTTAAGATATATATGTAAATCAAATTCAATAACACTTACTCGTAGATTGATATAACTTGAAAAGACGAGGGTACCAAATATATCTCAATCTAAAAAATTTCTACCTATAATACCACTCCAAACCCAATGGAGTGATCAAGTAAAAAAACATTATACTAAGTCATTTCTTGTCTTGTTGGTGGTCTGTTTGAAAAAAATAAAAAATAACAAGGCATGTGTATCACAAATTCAACTTTATAAGCATAGAGATTAGCTATAAAAAAGAACTCGGAGCAAAAAAAAAAATGAGCTCATATGGGCACGTTTCCGTCAGAAGATCTGACAATTATGGGAACCCTTTCCACATCGTGCTTTTCATATCATTGCTCGATAGATACTTTGTTGCTGGTGGTATTTAAACAAAAAATAATCCTGCCTACTGATCAGTGTGGGACTAAGAACTTTAAGAGATACAAATGGATGATTCGAAGCTTTAAGTAATGACTCAAGTCTTCCATATTGTCTTGTTGTTTCATGGTATAAAAATGGGTTGGTATGAGAGGAGAGTTGAAGCCTATGCTTGGCTCACTGTTATAGCTGGATTGATCCAATATCTTGCTGCGTAATATATGATTCCCCCAAGGCCGTCAATATCAGAATTTTTAGGAATAAAAGCATTCGAAAAAGCCAAACACTGATCAGTAACTATCCCTCTAGTAGTACTACTACTTGTACCTGTTACCTTTTACTTTAGAATTCTAAGTAAAACAAAAACAACACATTGGATCTCTGTTTTTGTTTAAAACGGATTTAGCAAAAGATAAAAAGTGCAATAGGCGCTTGGTAAGTGTATTTTCAGATTTTTTTTGCGATTTTTTCCTTTTGAGACACTACTATCTAAACTGTGAATGTCATGGATGGATTGACGCCTGTGTTTTTTTTTTTTTTTATCGACAAGAAAGATTGGATTTCCATATTTCCCAAGAGGTATGGGTCCATGTGGGGGATTCATCTACAAAAATTGGCTGGTCAAGATGAACTTAGCTTCACAATGGGGAGTTGTCTTGTCCCTTTAAGAAAAAAGATTGTGTCGAATGGGGCCATTTACTATATCTCATTTCACCATGTATGGTTGCTAGCCATTCTCAGGACACATTAAATCCTCCCTCCTTCAATTCTCATCCCTTTGTTGAAAAACAAAAAAGATTTGGGTGTCTGTCAGACAACAGCACGACCGCCACAGCAGGCCAAAGCTTTTTTTTTTTTTGCAGAACCTTACACTCGTCAGATGGAACCATTTTTGAAAAGGCTACTGATGATGCATCAATGGAGGGAGACTGAAATGAATCAAACACGGGGATGATACTTCGACGAGTCCATCATACGCAAAGTATACGTAGCTATATTCATTGTTATGCTTCTGCAGAAGAAACTGTAGAAATTAAAGCCAGTGAGTGGGCGAATAATTCTTATTTTCTTAAATGTTATATTTCCGGGCTTACTTTCGAAAGAAATTAAACTCCATGATATAGCAAGAATTTTAAGATCCCAAACAACGGCCATATAAGTTGACAGCAAACAGAAGAACCTGATGGAGAATTGCACAGTAAGTAAAATAGGGTAAGCCAGCTTACCTTCCCCGGCAATAATAATCCCCTTGAAGGATGTGTTTCCAGTCATACAGTACTCAAATTTGCCTGCACACTGGTCACACGACCTTTTCGGTTACTCTCGAGTTCTAAGCATTACGAAACCAGATTTTACGGAACCCTGTAAACTAAAACATTTGGACTAGAGAATTGTTGGGTTCCTCATGGAAAAGAGAAACCCTCCAAAAATGGGCGTATGCCGCTCATAAACGGCAAGCACACGGTATTCTTTAGTAAAAGGCGAAAGAATAGTTCGCTATGTGCTTACCGTACGGCTGCGTGACTCAAAAGACCTAGTGAAGTGCTAGTTTTATGCACAACAATTTGAGTACAGTTATGCTACTCAGTCTATGTGGGACTAAGAAATCACTCTTAAATCTTTTTGTTATTGGTCCTTGTTGTTCCGCTTTGACCCCCTCGGTGCAACAAACTATCAAGATAGTCATGAGGTAGTAACACTACCAGCTTCAATCTCATATGAAGTATGAACTGTCCAAGTCCGTGTCAAACCAGCGAATTTTACAGGTGTGTGTATGTTTTCAACAGATAGGTTCTGATCAAACTTCATGAGTCAAAGTAGTCACAGCATTGCCGTCTCCGTGACTTTTGAAGGTAATACATTCACAGCATTTCCGTCTCCGTGCTTCCAGCTGAAATACCCTGTTATGATCAACTGGTCACAGTCGAATTTCTTGAAGATAGTTGCAAATTGAACAATCAGTTTTCTGCATTTTTGCAAAAATGAATTCAAATAAAATCCAAGTAATATACCTGACGAATTCCAACTTCATGAGTCAAAGCAACTCCGAGCTCGCCTAAGCAATAATAAATCCTGGCATCACTTCCATAACATAAAGATGAGGATACCGATGCAGACATGAATCCAAAACCTAGGCTAGTGCTTTTGCAAGTGATTAACTTACAGCAAAACCACCTCCACGAAATAACAATTTTCTGTTCCACTAAACTGAGCTAGAGAAAGCTGGTTTAGTTTTGAGCTTGATATGAAGATGGATATGTTTCTCCAGCAGGACAGATGGGAGTGTCACGGTATTTGATGCTCATGTGCCGCAAAGGTCTCAAAATAAACGCATATTTAATTTAGTTTTGGTGGGGTGTGCCAGGCCTTTGCAGTAGTGCAACACAGAGGCGACGCGTGAGAACCCCAGCAGCAAGCTGCTATGACGGGAACTCCCCATGAAAAAAATTAATTTAATATCGTGCCATCCGATGGATGGCATATCAGATATTAAACTGATAAGAACAGATACTACACTTGATCTTAGCCAAAAGGCCGAGAAAGGTATGCCACAACTCGTGTTTGGATTCTCCTTTTATATTTTCTTTCTTCCATCCCTCGGCTTTGACTAATCTTTGTGGGACTAAAGCTTACAGCTTCATCAGAAAATCTGAACGAGTTTATCCTAAACCCCAGCGTTTCCTCTTTTGTTGCTTCTATAAATTATATGGTGATTATGTTTGATGAAGAGAAAGCCAATACGCAATATTCACTCCAGTGGCCTGAAGGTTCAATATAAATCTGTCTATGGAACTGCACATGAGGTTCAATATAAATCTGTCAATTGAAGACGTAAAAATTATAAATTATACGATGATCTTATATCGCAGCTGTTGTACCACCAGCTCAACTGTAGCTAACTGATGCATTTCCATCTGTCAATTTGAAGCTGCTGTGGGAATGTGTACCCTTCTTGTGGTGCTGACAGTAAGATTAAATGATCTAGCTGAAACCATGCATTGCAAGGTGGAATCACTACCTCTGAAATATCTCGGGATGAAGCTCCGCAAAACAAGTCTCTGTTTGGGTTAAACCCAACAAAAATGGAGCACATAAGGGATAATACAACATGTTTAATAAAACTTAGGTGAAAATGGGTAGAAGTGTGTCAGGTGATCTGAATTTGGAACCCAACCAAAAAATGGGCGTTCAGGTCTGTCATGTGAATTCGTCTAGCTCAACATGCGACTAGCTCCAGAAATATATATATTATGAGCTAAATATTGGTGGTTGCTGGTATGTCCTTTACAATGCTAATTTGTTTAAAACAGAAACTATTACCCACGTCTGGAAAGTGTATGTACGGAGTGCCTTGTCTCTTGTTACAAGAAAAGAGTTCAGCGTCGTGTCTGATATTCTCACCGGATTCAGAAACTAGCTAGCCATGCCAAACCTGACTATATTCTCACCTATGCCTGACCTGAATTACTCCAATTTCATGTTCGATTTTGGTACCGTCTTACAATTGCAAACAACAAGCTCGGCAAAGGGCCGTTGCCAGTTATGTTCGAACACTCCAGGATTCAAAAGTTGCAGGAAACCCAGGCAAAAAAAGTTTAATTAGTTTTTGGTAGGGGTCCGTCAGGCCTTTTGCAGTAGGCCAAAATTTTAACATTTAAGAAAAGAAGATATTGTTCGTCCACTCACTGGCTTTGCTTTCAATTGTCATTTTTTAGTGGATGGATTAATGGTGCACAGGCCTATGATGTAGTCCTCGTGGCTGTAGATGATCGTTTTCAGCTTGGCTTTGGCCTGCTGTGATGGTCGTGCGGTTGTCTGACAGACTCCCAATCTTTCTTTTTTTCTTCCAGCTTCTCTTTTTGTAAGTTGAAGTTCTCAATACGACTTACTACATAGAAGATGCGGGACTAAATATTTAAACTGCTTTTGCCAAACACTGGCTCGTGAGTTGGATGCTCAAATTTCTGTTCCACTAAACTGAGCTAGAGAATGTGCCAAAGCCATGGCATCTCTTTTGATGTAGGTGAACTGAACTGAAGAGATATCATCTCTCAGTTATCTTATCTGCATAATCAGCTGACTCCCAGTGCGCCATGAGATTTTTGCAGTTCCATTGTTAAGAATGTTGATTAATGATTATGACTTGAGCCTCTCCCGGCCTAAGTTTGCACGCAGCACTAATACCCTTTAGATAGAACAACTCGCTACAGGACATATATGTACAGAGGTTTTTATAGAGCAGTTGTGCCCCAACAAACATAATACTAGATTTAAGTTTTGAGAATCCAATAAGTATGGAAGTCATGGCACAAAATCAGCTCAGGCTCAATGATGTTGGGAAACCAAAATGTCTTACAGTGTTCATTTGACTAGCAACAGAAGTTTTATGTAGCCGGTGTCACTGTAGTACAGTGATAAAGGCATTAGGTGATGATACCAGTGACCTAATGTGATTTGAGTCTCGCCAGCATCGAATTCTTTACCGATAAAAAAAAAAACGGAAGTTTTCTGTACGCAGTACCATCAAATTCTTTACCGATCAAGAATTTTGTCAACTTCATCTAGTTATTTATATGCTGCAGTCATCTTTATATGAATAAACTAGAAGTTTCTTTTTGTTAGAAATCCATGGGCCTAACTAACCTCGAAAACCGACTTGCAAGGTTAGGATTGTCCATGGCTTATTAAGCATGGATCCTAGGTTGCCCTAGGCGATGTGGTACTATTTAACACCCCCCCTCAAAGACTAGGGCTATACTGACGGAGTGGCACGGAAGCCACGGACACACACTGGCGGGGACAAGGAGTGGTACAGAAACCACGGACGCACACTGGCGGGGACAAGGAGTGGTACGGAAACCAAGGACGCACGGGTAGCGTTGAGAGGGGCCTGGCTCTTATACCATGTTAGAAATCCATGGGCCTAACTAATCTCGAAAATTGGCTTACAAGGTTAGGATTGTCCATGGCTTATTAAGCATGGATCCTAGGTTTCCCTAGGCGATGTGGTACTATTTAACACTTTTCACAAGAATTGGTATCCATATTAAAAACTTTTACTTAATAGACCCAATGTTAATCTCGGTTTAGTTTTGGTAAGGATGCGACAGGATGTTGTTGATTCCCAGTCTCGGAGTGCATCTTTGCAGTGAACATTACATCAAACTAACATTAGTTTATAAAGATAATCCTCAATCTCATCACTAGGTCAGCAGGTCGCTGAATGTTTAGTTTCAAGATTTGTAGGGCTTTACCCTTGTTTAGAGGGAGCCCTTCTCGACGGCCCTAAGGCCGAGGAAGGGGTTTGGAAATAGTTTTCAACCAGCAATTGACGCGCCTCGGTTATTACCTCATTAGCTGCGGCATTGCCCCAAGCGCAAAGATGCCTAACCATAAGAGCTTGAACTACGGCAAAAACAGGCTAGCT
Organism: Papaver somniferum; assembly: GCF_003573695.1. Classification (NCBI taxonomy): domain Eukaryota; kingdom Viridiplantae; phylum Streptophyta; class Magnoliopsida; order Ranunculales; family Papaveraceae; genus Papaver; species Papaver somniferum. The sequence continues at coordinate 19,120,793 of NC_039360.1, read as the reverse complement.
AACATTGTTTTGGTTTTGCCTCTACCTCTACTTGCAGATCTTTCATGTGTTCAGCTGCTATTGCTGAATCTAGAGGTACTAATATTTTTGGTGTTGCAGGCATGGCCCTCGTGAGCATATGGAATTAACAAGAGTTGAATCACCTGGATGGGTTTTAACGAGTTCGGGCGAATACTAGAAAAGTCCTCCACTCGGTAAAAGTCTGGACGGGTTCACCCATAAGTTTTGCAATAGATTGAAAGAACCGAAAAGGTTTCGACGCTTGTGCAGTATGGTGGTACAGGTTAAGCTGAACAAACTCAGTATCTCTACATTGATGACTATAATACCACACCAAACCCAATGGAGTGATCAAGTAAAAAAACATTATAGTAAGTCATTTCTTGTCTTGTTGGTGGTCTGATTGAAAAAAAACAAAATAACAAGGCATGTGTATCACAAATTCAACTTTATAAGCATAGAGATTAGCTATAAAAAAAAACTCGGAGCAAAAAAAAAATGATCTCATATGGGCACGTTTCCGTCAGAATATCTGACAATTATGGAAACCCTTTCCACATCGTGCTTTTCATATGATTGCTCGATAGATACTTTGTTGCTGGTGGTATTTAAA
>NC_039360.1:19065695-19120170 GCF_003573695.1 Papaver somniferum | reverse complement strand
GTAGAAGTGTGTCAGGTGATCTGAATTTGGAACCCAACCAAAAAATGGGCGTTCAGGTCTGTCATGTGAATTCGTCTAGCTCAACATGCGACTAGCTCCAGAAATATATATATTATGAGCTAAATATTGGTGGTTGCTGGTATGTCCTTTACAATGCTAATTTGTTTAAAACAGCAACTATTACCCACGTCTGGAAAGTGTATGTACGGAGTGCCTTGTCTCTTGTTACAAGAAAAGAGTTCAGCGTCGTGTCTGATATTCTCACCGGATTCAGAAACTAGCTAGCCATGCCAAACCTGACTATATTCTCACCTATGCCTGACCTGAATTACTCCAATTTCATGTTCGATTTTGGTACCGTCTTACAATTGCAAACAACAAGCTCGGCAAAGGGCCGTTGCCAGTTATGTTCGAACACTCCAGGATTCAAAAGTTGCAGGAAACCCAGGCAAAAAAAGTTTAATTAGTTTTTGGTAGGGGTCCGTCAGGCCTTTGCAGTAGGCCAAAATTTTAACATTTAAGAAAAGAAGATATTGTTCGTCCACTCACTGGCTTTGCTTTCAATTGTCATTTTTTAGTGGATGGATTAATGGTGCACAGGCCTATGATGTAGTCCTCGTGGCTGTAGATGATCGTTTTCAGCTTGGCTTTGGCCTGCTGTGATGGTCGTGCGGTTGTCTGACAGACTCCCAATCTTTTTTTTTTCTTCCAGCTTCTCTTTTTGTAAGTTGAAGTTCTCAATACGACTTACTACATAGAAAATGCGGGACTAAATATTTAAACTGCTTTTGCCAAACACTGGCTCGTGAGTTGGATGCTCAAATTTCTGTTCCACTAAACTGAGCTAGAGAATGTGCCAAAGCCATGGCATCTCTTTTGATGTAGGTGAACTGAACTGAAGAGATACCATCTCTCAGTTATCTTATCTGCATAATCAGCTGACTCCCAGTGCGCCATGAGATTTTTGCAGTTCCATTGTTAAGAATGTTGATTAATGATTATGACTTGAGCCTCTCCCGGCCTAAGTTTGCACGCAGCACTAATACCCTTTAGATAGAACAACTCGCTATAGGACATATATGTACAGAGGTTTTTATAGAGCAGTTGTGCCCCTACAAACATAATACTAGATTTAAGTTATGAGAATCCAATAAGTATGGAAGTCATGGTACAAAATCAGCTCAGGCTCAATGATGTTGGGAAACCAAAATGTCTTATAGTGTTCATTTGACTAGCAACGGAAGTTTTATGTAGCCGGTGTCACTGTAGTACAGTGATAAAGTCATTAGGTGATGATACCAGTGACCTAATGTGATTTGAGTCTCGCCAGCATCGAATTCTTTACCGATCAAAAAAAAAACGGAAGTTTTCTGTAAGCAGTACCATCAAATTCTTTACCGATCAAGAATTTTGTCAACTTCATCTAGTTATTTATATGCTGCAGTCATCTTTATATGAATAAACTAGAAGTTTCTTTTTGTTAGAAATCCATGGGCCTAACTAACCTCGAAAACCGGCTTGCAAGGTTAGGATTGTCCATGGCTTATTAAGTATGGATCCTAGGTTGCCCTAGGCGATGTGGTACTATTTAACACCCCCCCTCAACGACTAGGGCTATAGTGACGGAGTGGCACGGAAGCCACAGACACACACTGGCGGGGACAAGGAGTGGTACGGAAACCACGGACCCATACTGGCGGGGACAAGGAGTGGTACGGAAACCACGGACGCACGGGTAGCGTTGAGAGGGGCCTGGCTCTGATACCATGTTAGAAATCCATGGGCCTAACTAACCTCGAAAATCGTCTTACAAGGTTAGGATTGTCCATGGCTTATTAAGCATGGATCCTAGGTTGCCCTAGGCGATGTGGTACTATTTAACACTTTTCACAAGAATTGGTATCCATATTAAAAACTTTTACTTAATAGACCCAATGTTAATCTCGGTTTAGTTTTGGTAAGGATGCGACAGGATTTTGATGATTCCCAGCCTCGGAGTGCATCTTTGCAGTGAACATTACATCAAACTGACATTAGTTTATAAAGATCATCCTCAATCTCATCACTAGGTCAGCAGGTCGCTGAATGTTTAGTTTCAAGATTTGTAGGGCTTTACCCTTGTTTAGAGGGAGCCCTTCTCGACGGCCCTAAGGCCGAGGAGGGGGTTTGGAAATAGTTTTCAACCAGCAATTGACGCGCCTCGGTTATTACCTCATTAGCTGCGGCATTGCCCCAAGCGCAAAGATGCCTAACCATAAGAGCTTGAACTACGGCAAAAACAGGCTAGCTAACATTGTTTTGGTTTTGCCTCTACCTCTACTTGCAGATCTTTCATGTGTTCAGCTGCTATTGCTGAATCTAGAGGTACTAATATTTTTGGTGTTGCAGGCATGGCCCTCGTGAGCATATGGAATTAACAAGAGTTGAATCACCTGGATGGGTTTTAACGAGTTCGGGCGAATACTAGAAAAGTCCTCCACTCGGTAAAAGTCTGGACGGGTTCACCCATAAGTTTTGCAATAGATTGAAAGAACCGAAAAGGTTTCGACGCTTGTGCAGTATGGTGGTACAGGTTAAGCTGAACAAACTCAGTATCTCTACATTGATGACTATAATACCACACCAAACCCAATGGAGTGATCAAGTAAAAAAACATTATAGTAAGTCATTTCTTGTCTTGTTGGTGGTCTGATTGAAAAAAAACAAAATAACAAGGCATGTGTATCACAAATTCAACTTTATAAGCATAGAGATTAGCTATAAAAAAAAACTCGGAGCAAAAAAAAAATGATCTCATATGGGCACGTTTCCGTCAGAATATCTGACAATTATGGAAACCCTTTCCACATCGTGCTTTTCATATGATTGCTCGATAGATACTTTGTTGCTGGTGGTATTTAAACAAAAAATAATCCTGCCTACTGATCAGTGTGGGACTAAGAACTTTAAGAGATACAAATGGATGATTCGAAGCTTTAAGTAATGACTCAAGTCTTCCAGATTGTCTTGTTGTTTCATGGTATGAAAATGGGTTGGTATGAGAGGAGAGCTGAAGCCTATGCTTGGCTCACTATTATAGCTGGATTTATCCAATATCTTGCTGCGTAATATATGATTCCCCCAAGGCCGTCAATATCAGATTTTTTAGGAATAAAAGCACTCGAAAAAGCCAAACACTGATCAATAACTATCCCTCTAGTTATTTTTTGGGTACAAGCTTGCATGCCGCTTCTTTCCAAATAGCTGCTAAGCTCAAACATGTGCCTTACTCTTGTTTCATGGTTACTTTTATGCCTAGAACATGTACCTTGTATGAAATACTTTTTAAGATGACTTCATTTTCTTTTCTTTTAGAATTTGTTTCTCTTAAGAGTTTTTTTTATGTGTCTTTTTTATTTTTTAACAAATTTTTGGACTTATAAAAAAGAAAAAAAAAACAATTTCTAAGGTTTTACAAAATAATTGCGTACTACTCCCTCCGTCCCAAATTAATTGAGTTATTTGGTTTTAAATTTTGTCTCATAAATAATTGAGTTATTTCACTAATCAAGGAGATATCTCTAAAACTATCCTTGTAGTTGATTATTGCTACTATAAGAAATATGTATTATTTGATAGTCATGTTTATATTTATTATGCAGATGTTTTAAAATGTTTTTCAGCGGTATAAGGTTTACGAAAAACCGTTGCATAGTTTAAAAGATCATTTCTGAGTTTTACAAGTTATTATCCATATGGGTATAATTGTAAAAAAAATAATACTTAAATATACTCCAATTTCCTCCTTTCCTTAATAATTGTGAAAACTACAACTAGCCCAATTAATTTGGGACGGAGGGAGTATTAATTTGTTGAGAAGTTTTTTACTTCTTAAAGAAATAGTGTGCTTACTGGCCAAAGTTTCCCTTATTCATAGACACACAAATGCATATAAAGCTAATCAACCTTCAATCACAAATTGATTTTTCGCAATTGACAATATCCAAGCACATACAGTTTAAGATATATATGTAAATCAAATTCAATAACACTTACTCGTAGATTGATATAACTTGAAAAGACGAGGGTACCAAATATATCTCAATCTAAAAAATTTCTACCTATAATACCACTCCAAACCCAATGGAGTGATCAAGTAAAAAAACATTATACTAAGTCATTTCTTGTCTTGTTGGTGGTCTGTTTGAAAAAAATAAAAAATAACAAGGCATGTGTATCACAAATTCAACTTTATAAGCATAGGGATTAGCTATAAAAAAGAACTCGGAGCAAAAAAAAATGAGCTCATATGGGCACGTTTCCGTCAGAAGATCAGACAATTATGGGAACCCTTTCCACATCGTGCTTTTCATATCATTGCTCGATAGATACTTTGTTGCTGGTGGTATTTAAACAAAAAATAATCCTGCCTACTGATCAGTGTGGGACTAAGAACTTTAAGAGATACAAATGGATGATTCGAAGCTTTAAGTAATGACTCAAGTCTTCCATATTGTCTTGTTGTTTCATGGTATAAAAATGGGTTGGTATGAGAGGAGAGTTGAAGCCTATGCTTGGCTCACTGTTATAGCTGGATTGATCCAATATCTTGCTGCGTAATATATGATTCCCCCAAGGCCGTCAATATCAGATTTTTTAGGAATAAAAGCATTCGAAAAAGCCAAACACTGATCAGTAACTATCCCTCTAGTAGTACTACTACTTGTACCTGTTACCTTTTACTTTAGAATTCTAAGTAAAACAAAAACAACACATTGGATCTCTGTTTTTGTTTAAAACGGATTTAGCAAAAGATAAAAAGTGCAATAGGCGCTTGGTAAGTGTATTTTCAGATTTTTTTTTTGCGATTTTTTCCTTTGAGACACTACTATCTAAACTGTGAATGTCATGGATGGATTGACGCCTGTGTTTTTTTTTTTTTTATCGACAAGAAAGATTGGATTTCCATATTTCCCAATAGGTATGGGTCCATGTGGGGGATTCATCTACAAAAATTGGCTGGTCAAGATGAACTTAGCTTCACAATGGGGAGTTGTCTTGTCCCTTTAAGAAAAAAGATTGTGTCGCATGGGGCCATTTACTATAACTCATTTCACCATGTATGGTTGCTAGCCATTCTCAGGACACATTAAATCCTCCCTCCTTCAATTCTCATCCCTTTGTTGAAAAACAAAAAAGATTTGGGTGTCTGTCAGACAACAACACGACCGCCACAGCAGGCCAAAGCTTTTTTTTTTTTTGCAGAACCTTACACTCGTCAGATGGAACCATTTTTGAAAAGGCTACTGATGATGCATCAATGGAGGGAGACTGAAATGAATCAAACACGGGGATGATACTTCGACGAGTCCATCATACGCAAAGTATACGTAGTTATATTCATTGTTATGCTTCTGCAGAAGAAACTGTAGAAATTGAAGCCAGTGAGTGGGCGAATAATTCTTATTTTCTTAAATGTTAAATTTTCGGGCTTACTTTCGAAAGAAATTAAACTCCATGATATAGCAAGAATTTTAAGATCCCAAACAACGGCCATATAAGTTGACAGCAAACAGAAGAACCTGATGGAGAATTGCACAGTAAGTAAAATAGGGTAAGCCAGCTTACCTTCCCCGGCAATAATAATCCCCTTGAAGGATGTGTTGCCAGTCATACAGTACTCAAATTTGCCTGCACACTGGTCACACGACCTTTTCGGTTACTCTCGAGTTCTAAGCATTACGAAACCAGATTTTACGGAACCCTGTAAACTAAAACATTTGGATTTGAGAATTGTTGGGTTCCTCATGGAAAAGAGAAACCCTCCAAAAATGGGCGTATGCCGCTCATAAACGGCAAGCACACGGTATTCTTTAGTAAAAGGCGAAAGAATAGTTCGCTCTGTGCTTACCGTACGGCTGCGTGACTCAAAAGACCTAGTGAAGTGCTAGTTTTATGCACAGCAATTTGAGTACAGTTATGCTACTCAGTCTATGTGGGACTAAGAAATCACTCTTAAATCTTTTTGTTATTGGTCCTTGTTGTTCCGCTTTGACCCCCTCGGTGCAACAAACTATCAAGATAGTCATGAGGTAGTAACACTACCAGCTTCAATCTCATATGAAGTATGAACTGTCCAAGTCCGTGTCAAACCAGCGAATTTTACAGGTGTGTGTATGTTTTCAACAGATAGGTTCTGATCAAACTTCATGAGTCAAAGTAGTCACAGCATTGCCGTCTCCGTGACTTTTGAAGGTAATACATTCACAGCATTTCCGTCTCCGTGCTTCCAGCTGAAATACCCTGTTATGATCAACTGGTCACAGTCGAATTTCTTGAAGATAGTTGCAAATTGAACAATCAGTTTTCTGCATTTTTGCAAAAATGAATTCAAATAAAATCCAAGTAATATACCTGACGAATTCCAACTTCATGAGTCAAAGCAACTCCGAGCTCGCCTAAGCAATAATAAATCCTGGCATCACTTCCATAACATAAAGATGAGGATACCGATGCAGACATGAATCCAAAACCTAGGCTAGTGCTTTTGCAAGTGATTAACTTACAGCAAAACCACCTCCACGAAATAACAATTTTCTGTTCCACTAAACTGAGCTAGAGAAAGCTGGTTTAGTTTTGAGCTTGATATGAAGATGGATATGTTTCTCCAGCAGGACAGATGGGAGTGTCACGGTATTTGATGCTCATGTGCCGCAAAGGTCTCAAAATAAACGCATATTTAATTTAGTTTTGGTGGGGTGTGCCAGGCCTTTGCAGTAGTGCAACACAGAGGCGACGCGTGAGAACCCCAGCAGCAAGCTGCTATGACGGGAACTCCCCATGAAAAAAATTAATTTAATATCGTGCCATCCGATGGATGGCATATCAGATATTAAACTGATAAGAACAGATACTACACTTGATCTTAGCCAAAAGGCCGAGAAAGGTATGCCACAACTCGTGTTTGGATTCTCCTTTTATATTTTCTTTCTTCCATCCCTCGGCTTTGACTAATCTTTGTGGGACTAAAGCTTACAGCTTCATCAGAAAATCTGAACGAGTTTATCCTAAACCCCAGCGTTTCCTCTTTTGTTGCTTCTATAAATTATATGGTGATTATGTTTGATGAAGAGAAAGCCAATACGCAATATTCACTCCAGTGGCCTGAAGGTTCAATATAAATCTGTCTATGGAACTGCACATGAGGTTCAATATAAATCTGTCAATTGAAGACGTAAAAATTATAAATTATACGATGATCTTATATCGCAGCTGTTGTACCACCAGCTCAACTGTAGCTAACTGATGCATTTCCATCTGTCAATTTGAAGCTGCTGTGGGAATGTGTACCCTTCTTGTGGTGCTGACAGTAAGATTAAATGATCTAGCTGAAACCATGCATTGCAAGGTGGAATCACTACCTCTGAAATATCTCGGGATGAAGCTCCGCAAAACAAGTCTCTGTTTGGGTTAAACCCAACAAAAATGGAGCACATAAGGGATAATACAACATGTTTAATAAAACTTAGGTGAAAATGGGTAGAAGTGTGTCAGGTGATCTGAATTTGGAACCCAACCAAAAAATGGGCGTTCAGGTCTGTCATGTGAATTCGTCTAGCTCAACATGCGACTAGCTCCAGAAATATATATATTATGAGCTAAATATTGGTGGTTGCTGGTATGTCCTTTACAATGCTAATTTGTTTAAAACAGCAACTATTACCCACGTCTGGAAAGTGTATGTACGGAGTGCCTTGTCTCTTGTTACAAGAAAAGAGTTCAGCGTCGTGTCTGATATTCTCACCGGATTCAGAAACTAGCTAGCCATGCCAAACCTGACTATATTCTCACCTATGCCTGACCTGAATTACTCCAATTTCATGTTCGATTTTGGTACCGTCTTACAATTGCAAACAACAAGCTCGGCAAAGGGCCGTTGCCAGTTATGTTCGAACACTCCAGGATTCAAAAGTTGCAGGATGCGGCAACCAATATCAAACCCAGGCAAAAAAAGTTTAATTAGTTTTTGGTAGGGGTCCGTCAGGCCTTTGCAGTAGGCCAAAATTTTAACATTTAAGAAAAGAAGATATTGTTCGTCCACTCACTGGCTTTGCTTTCAATTGTCATTTTTTAGTGGATGGATTAATGGTGCACAGGCCTATGATGTAGTCCTCGTGGCTGTAGATGATCGTTTTCAGCTTGGCTTTGGCCTGCTGTGATGGTCGTGCGGTTGTCTGACAGACTCCCAATCTTTCTTTTTTTCTTCCAGCTTCTCTTTTTGTAAGTTGAAGTTCTCAATACGACTTACTACATAGAAGATGCGGGACTAAATATTTAAACTGCTTTTGCCAAACACTGGCTCGTGAGTTGGATGCTCAAATTTCTGTTCCACTAAACTGAGCTAGAGAATGTGCCAAAGCCATGGCATCTCTTTTGATGTAGGTGAACTGAACTGAAGAGATACCATCTCTCAGTTATCTTATCTGCATAATCAGCTGACTCCCAGTGCGCCATGAGATTTTTGCAGTTCCATTGTTAAGAATGTTGATTAATGATTATGACTTGAGCCTCTCCCGGCCTAAGTTTGCACGCAGCACTAATACCCTTTAGATAGAACAACTCGCTATAGGACATATATGTACAGAGGTTTTTATAGAGCAGTTGTGCCCCAACAAACATAATACTAGATTTAAGTTTTGAGAATCCAATAAGTATGGAAGTCATGGCACAAAATCAGCTCAGGCTCAATGATGTTGGGAAACCAAAATGTCTTACAGTGTTCATTTGACTAGCAACAGAAGTTTTATGTAGCCGGTGTCACTGTAGTACAGTGATAAAGGCATTAGGTGATGATACCAGTGACCTAATGTGATTTGAGTCTCGCCAGCATCGAATTCTTTACCGATAAAAAAAAAACGGAAGTTTTCTGTACGCAGTACCATCAAATTCTTTACCGATCAAGAATTTTGTCAACTTCATCTAGTTATTTATATGCTGCAGTCATCTTTATATGAATAAACTAGAAGTTTCTTTTTGTTAGAAATCCATGGGCCTAACTAACCTCGAAAACCGACTTGCAAGGTTAGGATTGTCCATGGCTTATTAAGCATGGATCCTAGGTTGCCCTAGGCGATGTGGTACTATTTAACACCCCCCCTCAACGACTAGGGCTATACTGACGGAGTGGCACGGAAGCCACGGACACACACTGGCGGGGACAAGGAGTGGTACGGAAACCACGGACGCACACTGGCGGAGACAAGGAGTGGTACGGAAACCAAGGACGCACGGGTAGCGTTGAGAGGGGCCTGGCTCTGATACCATGTTAGAAATCCATGGGCCTAACTAACCTCGAAAATTGGCTTACAAGGTTAGGATTGTCCATGGCTTATTAAGCATGGATCCTAGGTTGCCCTAGGCGATGTGGTACTATTTAACACTTTTCACAAGAATTGGTATCCATATTAAAAACTTTTACTTAATAGACCCAATGTTAATCTCGGTTTAGTTTTGGTAAGGATGCGACAGGATGTTGTTGATTCCCAGTCTCGGAGTGCATCTTTGCAGTGAACATTACATCAAACTAACATTAGTTTATAAAGATCATCCTCAATCTCATCACTAGGTCAGCAGGTCGCTGAATGTTTAGTTTCAAGATTTGTAGGGATTTACCCTTGTTTAGAGGGAGCCCTTCTCGACGGCCCTAAGGCCGAGGAGGGGGTTTGGAAATAGTTTTCAACCAGCAATTGACGCGCCTCGGTTATTACCTCATTAGCTGCGGCATTGCCCAAGCGCAAAGATGCCTAACCATAAGAGCTTGAACTACGGCAAAAACAGGCTAGCTAACATTGTTTTGGTTTTGCCTCTACCTCTACTTGCAGATCTTTCATGTGTTCAGCTGCTATTGCTGAATCTAGAGGTACTAATATTTTTGGTGTTGCAGGCATGGCCCTCGTGAGCATATGGAATTAACAAGAGTTGAATCACCTGGATGGGTTTTAACGAGTTCGGGCGAATACTAGAAAAGTCCTCCACTCGGTAAAAGTCTGGACGGGTTCACCCATAAGTTTTGCAATAGATTGAAAGAACCGAAAAGGTTTCGACGCTTGTGCAGTATGGTGGTACAGGTTAAGCTGAACAAACTCAGTATCTCTACATTGATGACTATAATACCACACCAAACCCAATGGAGTGATCAAGTAAAAAAACATTATAGTAAGTCATTTCTTGTCTTGTTGGTGGTCTGATTGAAAAAAAACAAAATAACAAGGCATGTGTATCACAAATTCAACTTTATAAGCATAGAGATTAGCTATAAAAAAAAACTCGGAGCAAAAAAAAAATGATCTCATATGGGCACGTTTCCGTCAGAATATCTGACAATTATGGAAACCCTTTCCACATCGTGCTTTTCATATGATTGCTCGATAGATACTTTGTTGCTGGTGGTATTTAAACAAAAAATAATCCTGCCTACTGATCAGTGTGGGACTAAGAACTTTAAGAGATACAAATGGATGATTCGAAGCTTTAAGTAATGACTCAAGTCTTCCAGATTGTCTTGTTGTTTCATGGTATGAAAATGGGTTGGTATGAGAGGAGAGCTGAAGCCTATGCTTGGCTCACTGTTATAGCTGGATTTATCCAATATCTTGCTGCGTAATATATGATTCCCCCAAGGCCGTCAATATCAGATTTTTTAGGAATAAAAGCACTCGAAAAAGCCAAACACTGATCAGTAACTATCCCTCTAGTTATTTTTTGGGTACAAGCTTGCATGCCGCTTCTTTCCAAATAGCTGCTAAGCTCAAACATGTGCCTTACTCTTGTTTCATGGTTACTTTTATGCCTAGAACATGTACCTTGTATGAAATACTTTTTAAGATGACTTCATTTTCTTTTCTTTTAGAATTTGTTTCTCTTAAGAGTTTTTTTTATGTGTCTTTTTTATTTTTTAACAAATTTTTGGACTTAGAAAAAAGAAAAAAAAAACAATTTCTAAGGTTTTACAAAATAATTGCGTACTACTCCCTCCGTCCCAAATTAATTGAGTTATTTGGTTTTAAATTTTGTCTCATAAATAATTGAGTTATTTCACTAATCAAGGAGATATCTCTAAAACTATCCTTGTAGTTGATTATTGCTACTATAAGAAATATGTATTATTTGATAGTCATGTTTATATTTATTATGCAGATGTTTTAAAATGTTTTTCAGCGGTATAAGGTTTACGAAAAACCGTTGCATAGTTTAAAAGATCATTTCTGAGTTTTACAAGTTATTATCCATATGGGTATAATTGTAAAAAAAATAATACTTAAATATACTCCCATTTCCTCCTTTCCTTAATAATTGTGAAAACTACATCTAGCCCAATTAATTTGGGACGGAGGGAGTATTAATTTGTTGAGAAGTTTTTTACTTCTTAAAGAAATAGTGTGCTTACTGGCCAAAGTTTCCCTTATTCATAGACACACAAATGCATATAAAGCTAATCAACCTTCAATCACAAATTGATTTTTCGCAATTGACAATATCCAAGCACATACAGTTTAAGATATATATGTAAATCAAATTCAATAACACTTACTCGTAGATTGATATAACTTGAAAAGACGAGGGTACCAAATATATCTCAATCTAAAAAATTTCTACCTATAATACCACTCCAAACCCAATGGAGTGATCAAGTAAAAAAACATTATACTAAGTCATTTCTTGTCTTGTTGGTGGTCTGTTTGAAAAAAATAAAAAATAACAAGGCATGTGTATCACAAATTCAACTTTATAAGCATAGGGATTAGCTATAAAAAAGAACTCGGGAGCAAAAAAAAATGAGCTCATATGGGCACGTTTCCGTCAGATATCTGACAATTATGGGAACCCTTTCCACATCGTGCTTTTCATATCATTGCTCGATAGATACTTTGTTGCTGGTGGTATTTAAACAAAAAATAATCCTGCCTACTGATCAGTGTGGGACTAAGAACTTTAAGAGATACAAATGGATGATTCGAAGCTTTAAGTAATGACTCAAGTCTTCCATATTGTCTTGTTGATTCATGGTATAAAAATGGGTTGGTATGAGAGGAGAGTTGAAGCCTATGCTTGGCTCACTGTTATAGCTGGATTGATCCAATATCTTGCTGCGTAATATATGATTCCCCCAAGGCCGTCAATATCAGATTTTTTAGGAATAAAAGCATTCGAAAAAGCCAAACACTGATCAGTAACTATCCCTCTAGTAGTACTACTACTTGTACCTGTTACCTTTTACTTTAGAATTCTAAGTAAAACAAAAACAACACATTGGATCTCTGTTTTTGTTTAAAACGGATTTAGCAAAAGATAAAAAGTGCAATAGGCGCTTGGTAAGTGTATTTTCAGATTTTTTTTTTGCGATTTTTTCCTTTGAGACACTACTATCTAAACTGTGAATGTCATGGATGGATTGACACCTGTGTTTTTTTTTTTTTTATCGACAAGAAAGATTGGATTTCCATATTTCCCAAGAGGTATGGGTCCATGTGGGGGATTCATCTACAAAAATTGGCTGGTCAAGATGAACTTAGCTTCACAATGGGGAGTTGTCTTGTCCCTTTAAGAAAAAAGATTGTGTCGCATGGGGCCATTTACTATAACTCATTTCACCATGTATGGTTGCTAGCCATTCTCAGGACACATTAAATCCTCCCTCCTTCAATTCTCATCCCTTTGTTGAAAAACAAAAAAGATTTGGGTGTCTGTCAGACAACAACACGACCGCCACAGCAGGCCAAAGCTTTTTTTTTTTTGCAGAACCTTACACTCGTCAGATGGAACCATTTTTGAAAAGGCTACTGATGATGCATCAATGGAGGGAGACTGAAATGAATCAAACACGGGGATGATACTTCGACGAGTCCATCATACGCAAAGTATACGTAGTTATATTCATTGTTATGCTTCTGCAGAAGAAACTGTAGAAATTGAAGCCAGTGAGTGGGCGAATAATTCTTATTTTCTTAAATGTTAAATTTCCGGGCTTACTTTCGAAAGAAATTAAACTCCATGATATAGCAAGAATTTTAAGATCCCAAACAACGGCCATATAAGTTGACAGCAAACAGAAGAACCTGATGGAGAATTGCACAGTAAGTAAAATAGGGTAAGCCAGCTTACCTTCCCCGGCAATAATAATCCCCTTGAAGGATGTGTTGCCAGTCATACAGTACTCAAATTTGCCTGCACACTGGTCACACGACCTTTTCGGTTACTCTCGAGTTCTAAGCATTACGAAACCAGATTTTACGAAACCCTGTAAACTAAAACATTTGGATTTGAGAATTGTTGGGTTCCTCATGGAAAAGAGAAACCCTCCAAAAATGGGCGTATGCCGCTCATAAACGGCAAGCACACGGTATTCTTTAGTAAAAGGCGAAAGAATAGTTCGCTCTGTGCTTACCGTACGGCTGCGTGACTCAAAAGACCTAGTGAAGTGCTAGTTTTATGCACAGCAATTTGAGTACAGTTATGCTACTCAGTCTATGTGGGACTAAGAAATCACTCTTAAATCTTTTTGTTATTGGTCCTTGTTGTTCCGCTTTGACCCCCTCGGTGCAACAAACTATCAAGATAGTCATGAGGTAGTAACACTACCAGCTTCAATCTCATATGAAGTATGAACTGTCCAAGTCCGTGTCAAACCAGCGAATTTTACAGGTGTGTGTATGTTTTCAACAGATAGGTTCTGATCAAACTTCATGAGTCAAAGTAGTCACAGCATTGCCGTCTCCGTGACTTTTGAAGGTAATACATTCACAGCATTTCCGTCTCCGTGCTTCCAGCTGAAATACCCTGTTATGATCAACTGGTCACAGTCGAATTTCTTGAAGATAGTTGCAAATTGAACAATCAGTTTTCTGCATTTTTGCAAAAATGAATTCAAATAAAATCCAAGTAATATACCTGACGAATTCCAACTTCATGAGTCAAAGCAACTCCGAGCTCGCCTAAGCAATAATAAATCCTGGCATCACTTCCATAACATAAAGATGAGGATACCGATGCAGACATGAATCCAAAACCTAGGCTAGTGCTTTTGCAAGTGATTAACTTACAGCAAAACCACCTCCACGAAATAACAATTTTCTGTTCCACTAAACTGAGCTAGAGAAAGCTGGTTTAGTTTTGAGCTTGATATGAAGATGGATATGTTTCTCCAGCAGGACAGATGGGAGTGTCACGGTATTTGATGCTCATGTGCCGCAAAGGTCTCAAAATAAACGCATATTTAATTTAGTTTTGGTGGGGTGTGCCAGGCCTTTGCAGTAGTGCAACACAGAGGCGACGCGTGAGAACCCCAGCAGCAAGCTGCTATGACGGGAACTCCCCATGAAAAAAATTAATTTAATATCGTGCCATCCGATGGATGGCATATCAGATATTAAACTGATAAGAACAGATACTACACTTGATCTTAGCCAAAAGGCCGAGAAAGGTATGCCACAACTCGTGTTTGGATTCTCCTTTTATATTTTCTTTCTTCCATCCCTCGGCTTTGACTAATCTTTGTGGGACTAAAGCTTACAGCTTCATCAGAAAATCTGAACGAGTTTATCCTAAACCCCAGCGTTTCCTCTTTTGTTGCTTCTATAAATTATATGGTGATTATGTTTGATGAAGAGAAAGCCAATACGCAATATTCACTCCAGTGGCCTGAAGGTTCAATATAAATCTGTCTATGGAACTGCACATGAGGTTCAATATAAATCTGTCAATTGAAGACGTAAAAATTATAAATTATACGATGATCTTATATCGCAGCTGTTGTACCACCAGCTCAACTGTAGCTAACTGATGCATTTCCATCTGTCAATTTGAAGCTGCTGTGGGAATGTGTACCCTTCTTGTGGTGCTGACAGTAAGATTAAATGATCTAGCTGAAACCATGCATTGCAAGGTGGAATCACTACCTCTGAAATATCTCGGGATGAAGCTCCGCAAAACAAGTCTCTGTTTGGGTTAAACCCAACAAAAATGGAGCACATAAGGGATAATACAACATGTTTAATAAAACTTAGGTGAAAATGAGTAGAAGTGTGTCAGGTGATCTGAATTTGGAACCCAACCAAAAAATGGGCGTTCAGGTCTGTCATGTGAATTCGTCTAGCTCAACATGCGACTAGCTCCAGAAATATATATATTATGAGCTAAATATTGGTGGTTGCTGGTATGTCCTTTACAATGCTAATTTGTTTAAAACAGCAACTATTACCCACGTCTGGAAAGTGTATGTACGGAGTGCCTTGTCTCTTGTTACAAGAAAAGAGTTCAGCGTCGTGTCTGATATTCTCACCGGATTCAGAAACTAGCTAGCCATGCCAAACCTGACTATATTCTCACCTATGCCTGACCTGAATTACTCCAATTTCATGTTCGATTTTGGTACCGTCTTACAATTGCAAACAACAAGCTCGGCAAAGGGCCGTTGCCAGTTATGTTCGAACACTCCAGGATTCAAAAGTTGCAGGAAACCCAGGCAAAAAAAGTTTAATTAGTTTTTGGTAGGGGTCCGTCAGGCCTTTGCAGTAGGCCAAAATTTTAACATTTAAGAAAAGAAGATATTGTTCGTCCACTCACTGGCTTTGCTTTCAATTGTCATTTTTTAGTGGATGGATTAATGGTGCACAGGCCTATGATGTAGTCCTCGTGGCTGTAGATGATCGTTTTCAGCTTGGCTTTGGCCTGCTGTGATGGTCGTGCGGTTGTCTGACAGACTCCCAATCTTTTTTTTTTCTTCCAGCTTCTCTTTTTGTAAGTTGAAGTTCTCAATACGACTTACTACATAGAAAATGCGGGACTAAATATTTAAACTGCTTTTGCCAAACACTGCCTCGTGAGTTGGATGCTCAAATTTCTGTTCCACTAAACTGAGCTAGAGAATGTGCCAAAGCCATGGCATCTCTTTTGATGTAGGTGAACTGAACTGAAGAGATACCATCTCTCAGTTATCTTATCTGCATAATCAGCTGACTCCCAGTGCGCCATGAGATTTTTGCAGTTCCATTGTTAAGAATGTTGATTAATGATTATGACTTGAGCCTCTCCCGGCCTAAGTTTGCACGCAGCACTAATACCCTTTAGATAGAACAACTCGCTATAGGACATATATGTACAGAGGTTTTTATAGAGCAGTTGTGCCCCTACAAACATAATACTAGATTTAAGTTTTGAGAATCCAATAAGTATGGAAGTCATGGTACAAAATCAGCTCAGGCTCAATGATGTTGGGAAACCAAAATGTCTTATAGTGTTCATTTGACTAGCAACGGAAGTTTTATGTAGCCGGTGTCACTGTAGTACAGTGATAAAGTCATTAGGTGATGATACCAGTGACCTAATGTGATTTGAGTCTCGCCAGCATCGAATTCTTTACCGATCAAAAAAAAAAACGGAAGTTTTCTGTAAGCAGTACCATCAAATTCTTTACCGATAAAGAATTTTGTCAACTTCATCTAGTTATTTATATGCTGCAGTCATCTTTATATGAATAAACTAGAAGTTTCTTTTTGTTAGAAATCCATGGGCCTAACTAACCTCGAAAACCGGCTTGCAAGGTTAGGATTGTCCATGGCTTATTAAGCATGGATCCTAGGTTGACCTAGGCGATGTGGTACTATTTAACACCCCCCTCAACGACTAGGGCTATACTGACGGAGTGGCACGGAAGCCACAGACACACACTGGCGGGGACAAGGAGGGGTACGGAAACCACGGACGCACACTGGCGGGGACAAGGAGTGGTACGGAAACCACGGACGCACGGGTAGCGTTGAGAGGGGCCTGGCTCTGATACCATGTTAGAAATCCATGGGCCTAACTAACCTCGAAAATCGGCTTACAAGGTTAGGATTTTCCATGGCTTATTAAGCATGGATCCTAGGTTGCCCTAGGCGATGTGGTACTATTTAACACTTTTCACAAGAATTGGTATCCATATTAAAAACTTTTACTTAATAGACCCAATGTTAATCTCGGTTTAGTTTTGTTAAGGATGCGACAGGATTTTGATGATTCCCAGTCTCGGAGTGCATCTTTGCAGTGAACATTACATCAAACTGACATTAGTTTATAAAGATCATCCTCAATCTCATCACTAGGTCAGATGGTCGCTGAATGTTTAGTTTCAAGATTTGTAGGGCTTTACCCTTGTTTAGAGGGAGTCCTTCTCGACGGCCCTAAGGACGAGGAGGGGGTTTGGAAATAGTTTTCAACCAGCAATTGACGCGCCTCGGTTATTACCTCATTAGCTGCGGCATTGCCCCAAGCGCAAAGATGCCTAACCATAAGAGCTTGAACTACGGCAAAAACAGGCTAGCTAACATTGTTTTGGTTTTGCCTCTACCTCTACTTGCAGATCTTTCATGTGTTCAGCTGCTATTGCTGAATCTAGAGGTCCTAATATTTTTGGTGTTGCAGGCATGGCCCTCATGAGAATATGGAATTAACAAGAGTTGAATCACTTGGATGGGTTTTAACGAGTTCGGGCGAATACTAGAAAAGTCCTCCACTCGGTAAAAGTCTGGACGGGTTCACCCATAAGTTTTGCAATAGATTGAAAGAACCGAAAAGGTTTCGATGCTTGTGCAGTATGGTGGTACAGGTTAAGCTGAACAAACTCAGTAACTCTACATTGATGACTATAATACCACACCAAACCCAATGGAGTGATCAAGTAAAAAAACATTATAGTAAGTCATTTCTTGTCTTGTTGGTGGTCTGTTTGAAAAAAACAAAATAACAAGGCATCTGTATCACAAATTCAACTTTATAAGCATAGAGATTAGCTATAAAAAAAACTCGGAGCAAAAAAAAAAAATGAGCTCATATGGGCACGTTTCCGTCAGAAGATCTGACAATTATGGAAACCCTTTCCACATCGTGCTTTTCATATCATTGCTCGATAGATACTTTGTTGCTGGTGGTATTTAAACAAAAAATAATCCTGCCTACTGATCAGTGTGGGACTAAGAACTTTAAGAGATACAAATGGATGATTCGAAGCTTTAAGTAATGACTCAAGTCTTCCAGATTGTCTTGTTGTTTCATGGTATGAAAATGGGTTGGTATGAGAGGAGAGCTGAAGCCTATGCTTGGCTCACTGTTATAGCTGGATTTATCCAATATCTTGCTGCGTAATATATGATTCCCCCAAGGCCGTCAATATCAGATTTTTTAGGAATAAAAGCACTCGAAAAAGCCAAACACTGATCAGTAACTATCCCTCTAGTTATTTTTTGGGTACAAGCTTGCATGCCGCTTCTTTCCAAATAGCTGCTAAGCTCAAACATGTGCCTTACTCTTGTTTCATGGTTACTTTTATGCCTAGAACATGTACCTTGTATGAAATACTTTTTAAGATGACTTCATTTTCTTTTCTTTTAGAATTTGTTTCTCTTAAGAGTTCTTTTTATGTGTCTTTTTTATTTTTTAACAAATTTTTGGACTTAGAAAAAAGAAGAAAAAAAAACAATTTCTAAGGTTTTACAAAATAATTGCGTGCTACTCCCTCCGTCCCAAATTAATTGAGTTATTTGGTTTTAAATTTTGTCTCATAAATAATTGAGTTATTTCACTAATCAAGGAGATATCTCTAAAACTATCCTTGTAGTTGATTATTGCTACTATAAGAAATATGTATTATTTGATAGTCATGTTTATATTTATTATGAAGATGTTTTAAAATGTTTTTCAGCGGTATAAGGTTTACGAAAAACCGTTGCATAGTTTAAGAGATCATTTCTGAGTTTTACAAGTTATTATCCATATGGGTATAATTATAAAAAAAATAATACTTAAATATACTCCCATTTCTTCCTTTCCTTAATAATTGTGAAAACTACAACTAGCCCAATTAATTTGGGACGAAGGGAGTATTAATTTGTTGAGAAGTTTTTTACTTCTTAAAGAAATAGTGTGCTTACTGGCCAAAGTTTCCCTTATTCATAGACACACAAATGCATATAAATCTAATCAACCTTCAATCACAAATTGATTTTTCGCAATTGATAATATCCAAGCACATACAGTTTAAGATATATATGTAAATCAAATTCAATAACAGTTACTCGTAGATTGATATAACTTGAAAAGACGAGGGTACCAAATATATCTCAATCTAAAAAATTTCTACATATAATACCACACCAAACCCAATGGAGTGATCAAGTAAAAAAACATTATACTAAGTCATTTCTTGTCTTGTTGGTGGTTTGTTTGAAAAAAAAAACAAAATAACAAGGCATGTGTATCACAAATTCAACTTTATAAGCATAGAGATTAGCTATAAAAAAGAACTCGGAGCAAAAAAAAATGAGCTCATATGGGCACGTTTCCGTCAGAAGATCTGACAATTATGGGAACCCTTTCCACATCGTGCTTTTCATATCATTGCTCGATAGATACTTTGTTGCTGGTGGTATTTAAACAAAAAATAATCCTGCCTACTGATCAGTGTGGGACTAAGAACTTTAAGAGATACAAATGGATGATTCGAAGCTTTAAGTAATGACTCAAGTCTTCCAGATTGTCTTGTTGTTTCATGGTATGAAAATGGGTTGGTATGAGAGGAGAGCTGAAGCCTATGCTTGGCTCACTGTTATAGCTGGATTTATCCAATATCTTGCTGCGTAATATATGATTCCCCCAAGGCCGTCAATATCAGATTTTTTAGGAATAAAAGCACTCGAAAAAGCCAAACACTGATCAGTAACTATCCCTCTAGTTATTTTTTGGGTACAAGCTTGCATGCCGCTTCTTTCCAAATAGCTGCTAAGCTCAAACATGTGCCTTACTCTTGTTTCATGGTTACTTTTATGCCTAGAACATGTACCTTGTATGAAATACTTTTTAAGATGACTTCATTTTCTTTTCTTTTAGAATTTGTTTCTCTTAAGAGTTTTTTTTATGTGTCTTTTTTATTTTTTAACAAATTTTTGGACTTAGAAAAAAGAAAAAAAAAACAATTTCTAAGGTTTTACAAAATAATTGCGTACTACTCCCTCCGTCCCAAATTAATTGAGTTATTTGGTTTTAAATTTTGTCTCATAAATAATTGAGTTATTTCACTAATCAAGGAGATATCTCTAAAACTATCCTTGTAGTTGATTATTGCTACTATAAGAAATATGTATTATTTGATAGTCATGTTTATATTTATTATGCAGATGTTTTAAAATGTTTTTCAGCGGTATAAGGTTTACGAAAAACCGTTGCATAGTTTAAAAGATCATTTCTGAGTTTTACAAGTTATTATCCATATGGGTATAATTGTAAAAAAAATAACACTTAAATATACTCCCATTTCCTCCTTTCCTTAATAATTGTGAAAACTACAACTAGCCCAATTAATTTGGGACGGAGGGAGTATTAATTTGTTGAGAAGTTTTTTACTTCTTAAAGAAATAGTGTGCTTACTGGCCAAAGTTTCCCTTATTCATAGACACACAAATGCATATAAAGCTAATCAACCTTCAATCACAAATTGATTTTTCGCAATTGACAATATCCAAGCACATACAGTTTAAGATATATATGTAAATCAAATTCAATAACACTTACTCGTAGATTGATATAACTTGAAAAGACGAGGGTACCAAATATATCTCAATCTAAAAAATTTCTACCTATAATACCACTCCAAACCCAATGGAGTGATCAAGTAAAAAAACATTATACTAAGTCATTTCTTGTCTTGTTGGTGGTCTGTTTGAAAAAAATAAAAAATAACAAGGCATGTGTATCACAAATTCAACTTTATAAGCATAGAGATTAGCTATAAAAAAGAACTCGGAGCAAAAAAAAAATGAGCTCATATGGGCACGTTTCCGTCAGAAGATCTGACAATTATGGGAACCCTTTCCACATCGTGCTTTTCATATCATTGCTCGATAGATACTTTGTTGCTGGTGGTATTTAAACAAAAAATAATCCTGCCTACTGATCAGTGTGGGACTAAGAACTTTAAGAGATACAAATGGATGATTCGAAGCTTTAAGTAATGACTCAAGTCTTCCATATTGTCTTGTTGTTTCATGGTATAAAAATGGGTTGGTATGAGAGGAGAGTTGAAGCCTATGCTTGGCTCACTGTTATAGCTGGATTGATCCAATATCTTGCTGCGTAATATATGATTCCCCCAAGGCCGTCAATATCAGAATTTTTAGGAATAAAAGCATTCGAAAAAGCCAAACACTGATCAGTAACTATCCCTCTAGTAGTACTACTACTTGTACCTGTTACCTTTTACTTTAGAATTCTAAGTAAAACAAAAACAACACATTGGATCTCTGTTTTTGTTTAAAACGGATTTAGCAAAAGATAAAAAGTGCAATAGGCGCTTGGTAAGTGTATTTTCAGATTCTTTTTGCGATTTTTTCCTTTTGAGACACTACTATCTAAACTGTGAATGTCATGGATGGATTGACGCCTGTGTTTTTTTTTTTTTTATCGACAAGAAAGATTGGATTTCCATATTTCCCAAGAGGTATGGGTCCATGTGGGGGATTCATCTACAAAAATTGGCTGGTCAAGATGAACTTAGCTTCACAATGGGGAGTTGTCTTGTCCCTTTAAGAAAAAAGATTGTGTCGAATGGGGCCATTTACTATATCTCATTTCACCATGTATGGTTGCTAGCCATTCTCAGGACACATTAAATCCTCCCTCCTTCAATTCTCATCCCTTTGTTGAAAAACAAAAAAGATTTGGGTGTCTGTCAGACAACAGCACGACCGCCACAGCAGGCCAAAGCTTTTTTTTTTTTTTTGCAGAACCTTACACTCGTCAGATGGAACCATTTTTGAAAAGGCTACTGATGATGCATCAATGGAGGGAGACTGAAATGAATCAAACACGGGGATGATACTTCGACGAGTCCATCATACGCAAAGTATACGTAGCTATATTCATTGTTATGCTTCTGCAGAAGAAACTGTAGAAATTAAAGCCAGTGAGTGGGCGAATAATTCTTATTTTCTTAAATGTTATATTTCCGGGCTTACTTTCGAAAGAAATTAAACTCCATGATATAGCAAGAATTTTAAGATCCCAAACAACGGCCATATAAGTTGACAGCAAACAGAAGAACCTGATGGAGAATTGCACAGTAAGTAAAATAGGGTAAGCCAGCTTACCTTCCCCGGCAATAATAATCCCCTTGAAGGATGTGTTGCCAGTCATACAGTACTCAAATTTGCCTGCACACTGGTCACACGACCTTTTCGGTTACTCTCGAGTTCTAAGCATTACGAAACCAGATTTTACGGAACCCTGTAAACTAGGTTACTCTCGAGTTCTAAGCATTACGAAACCAGATTTTACGGAACCCTGTAAACTAAAACATTTGGACTACAGAATTGTTGGGTTCCTCATGGAAAAGAGAAACCCTCCAAAAATGGGCGTATGCCGCTCATAAACGACAAGCACACGGTATTCTTTAGTAAAAGGCGAAAGAATAGTTCGCTCTGTGCTTACCGTACGGCTGCGTGACTCAAAAGACCTAGTGAAGTGCTAGTTTTATGCACAGCAATTTGAGTACAGTTATGCTACTCAGTCTATGTGGTTCTAAGAAATCACTCTTAAATCTTTTTGTTATTGGTCCTTGTTGTTCCGCTTTGACCCTCTCGGTGCAACAAACTATCAAGATAGTCATGAGGTAGTAACACTACCAGCTTCAATCTCATATGAAGTATGAACTGTCCAAGTCCGTGTCAAACCAGCGAATTTTACAGGTGTGTGTATGTTTTCAACAGATAGGTTCTGATCAAACTTCATGAGTCAAAGTAGTCACAGCATTGCCGTCTCCGTGACTTTTGAAGGTAATACATTCACAGCATTTCCGTCTCCGTGCTTCCAGCTGAAATACCCTGTTATGATCAACTGGTCACAGTCGAATTTCTTGAAGATAGTTGCAAATTGAACAATCAGTTTTCTGCATTTTTGCAAAAATGAATTCAAATAAAATCCAAGTAATATACCTGACGAATTCCAACTTCATGAGTCAAAGCAACTCCGAGCTCGCCTAAGCAATAATAAATCCTGGTTCAATATAAATCTGTCTATGGAACTGCACATGAGGTTCAATATAAATCTGTCAATTGAAGACGTAAAAATTATAAATTATACGATGATCTTATATCGCAGCTGTTGTACCACCAGCTCAACTGTAGCTAACTGATGCATTTCCATCTGTCAATTTGAAGCTGCTGTGGGAATGTGTACCCTTCTTGTGGTGCTGACAGTAAGATTAAATGATCTAGCTGAAACCATGCATTGCAAGGTGGAATCACTACCTCTGAAATATCTCGGGATGAAGCTCCGCAAAACAAGTCTCTGTTTGGGTTAAACCCAACAAAAATGGAGCACATAAGGGATAATACAACATGTTTAATAAAACTTAGGTGAAAATGGGTAGAAGTGTGTCAGGTGATCTGAATTTGGAACCCAACCAAAAAATGGGCGTTCAGGTCTGTCATGTGAATTCGTCTAGCTCAACATGCGACTAGCTCCAGAAATATATATATTATGAGCTAAATATTGGTGGTTGCTGGTATGTCCTTTACAATGCTAATTTGTTTAAAACAGCAACTATTACCCACGTCTGGAAAGTGTATGTACGGAGTGCCTTGTCTCTTGTTACAAGAAAAGAGTTCAGCGTCGTGTCTGATATTCTCACCGGATTCAGAAACTAGCTAGCCATGCCAAACCTGACTATATTCTCACCTATGCCTGACCTGAATTACTCCAATTTCATGTTCGATTTTGGTACCGTCTTACAATTGCAAACAACAAGCTCGGCAAAGGGCCGTTGCCAGTTATGTTCGAACACTCCAGGATTCAAAAGTTGCAGGATGCGGCAACCAATATCAAACCCAGGCAAAAAAAGTTTAATTAGTTTTTGGTAGGGGTCCGTCAGGCCTTTGCAGTAGGCCAAAATTTTAACATTTAAGAAAAGAAGATATTGTTCGTCCACTCACTGGCTTTGCTTTCAATTGTCATTTTTTAGTGGATGGATTAATGGTGCACAGGCCTATGATGTAGTCCTCGTGGCTGTAGATGATCGTTTTCAGCTTGGCTTTGGCCTGCTGTGATGGTCGTGCGGTTGTCTGACAGACTCCCAATCTTTCTTTTTTTCTTCCAGCTTCTCTTTTTGTAAGTTGAAGTTCTCAATACGACTTACTACATAGAAAATGCGGGACTAAATATTTAAACTGCTTTTGCCAAACACTGGCTCGTGAGTTGGATGCTCAAATTTCTGTTCCACTAAACTGAGCTAGAGAATGTGCCAAAGCCATGGCATCTCTTTTGATGTAGGTGAACTGAACTGAAGAGATACCATCTCTCAGTTATCTTATCTGCATAATCAGCTGACTCCCAGTGCGCCATGAGATTTTTGCAGTTCCATTGTTAAGAATGTTGATTAATGATTATGACTTGAGCCTCTCCCGGCCTAAGTTTGCACGCAGCACTAATACCCTTTAGATAGAACACCTCTCTATAGGACATATATGTACAGAGGTTTTTATAGAGCAGTTGTGCCCCAACAAACATAATACTAGATTTAAGTTTTGAGAATCCAATAAGTATGGAAGTCATGGCACAAAATCAGCTCAGGCTCAATGATGTTGGGAAACCAAAATGTCTTACAGTGTTCATTTGACTAGCAACAGAAGTTTTATGTAGCCGGTGTCACTGTAGTACAGTGATAAAGGCATTAGGTGATGATACCAGTGACCTAATGTGATTTGAGTCTCGCCAGCATCGAATTCTTTACCGATAAAAAAAAAACGGAAGTTTTCTGTACGCAGTACCATCAAATTCTTTACCGATCAAGAATTTTGTCAACTTCATCTAGTTATTTATATGCTGCAGTCATCTTTATATGAATAAACTAGAAGTTTCTTTTTGTTAGAAATCCATGGGCCTAACTAACCTCGAAAACCGACTTGCAAGGTTAGGATTGTCCATGGTTTATTAAGCATGGATCCTAGGTTGCCCTAGGCGATGTGGTACTATTTAACACCCCCCCTCAACGACTAGGGCTATACTGACGGAGTGGCACGGAAGCCACGGACACACACTGGCGGGGACAAGGAGTGGTACGGAAACCACGGACGCACACTGGCGGGGACAAGGAGTGGTACGGAAACCAAGGACGCACGGGTAGCGTTGAGAGGGGCCTGGCTCTGATACCATGTTAGAAATCCATGGGCCTAACTAACCTCGAAAATTGGCTTACAAGGTTAGGATTGTCCATGGCTTATTAAGCATGGATCCTAGGTTGCCCTAGGCGATGTGGTACTATTTAACACTTTTCACAAGAATTGGTATCCATATTAAAAACTTTTACTTAATAGACCCAATGTTAATCTCGGTTTAGTTTTGGTAAGGATGCGACAGGATGTTGTTGATTCCCAGTCTCGGAGTGCATCTTTGCAGTGAACATTACATCAAACTAACATTAGTTTATAAAGATCATCCTCAATCTCATCACTAGGTCAGCAGGTCGCTGAATGTTTAGTTTCAAGATTTGTAGGGCTTTACCCTTGTTTAGAGGGAGCCCTTCTCGACGGCCCTAAGGCCGAGGAGGGGGTTTGGAAATAGTTTTCAACCAGCAATTGACGCGCCTCGGTTATTACCTCATTAGCTGCGGCATTGCCCCAAGCGCAAAGATGCCTAACCATAAGAGCTTGAACTACGGCAAAAACAGGCTAGCTAACATTGTTTTGGTTTTGCCTCTACCTCTACTTGCAGATCTTTCATGTGTTCAGCTGCTATTGCTGAATCTAGAGGTACTAATATTTTTGGTGTTGCAGGCATGGCCCTCGTGAGCATATGGAATTAACAAGAGTTGAATCACCTGGATGGGCTTTAACGAGTTCGGGCGAATACTAGAAAAGTCCTCCACTCGGTAAAAGTCTGGACGGGTTCACCCATAAGTTTTGCAATAGATTGAAAGAACCGAAAAGGTTTCGACGCTTGTGCAGTATGGTGGTACAGGTTAAGCTGAACAAACTCAGTATCTCTACATTGATGACTATAATACCACACCAAACCCAATGGAGTGATCAAGTAAAAAAACATTATAGTAAGTCATTTCTTGTCTTGTTGGTGGTCTGATTGAAAAAAAACAAAATAACAAGGCATGTGTATCACAAATTCAACTTTATAAGCATAGAGATTAGCTATAAAAAAAAACTCGGAGCAAAAAAAAAATGATCTCATATGGGCACGTTTCCGTCAGAATATCTGACAATTATGGAAACCCTTTCCACATCGTGCTTTTCATATGATTGCTCGATAGATACTTTGTTGCTGGTGGTATTTAAAAAAAAAATAATCCTGCCTACTGATCAGTGTGGGACTAAGAACTTTAAGAGATACAAATGGATGATTCGAAGCTTTAAGTAATGACTCAAGTCTTCCAGATTGTCTTGTTGTTTCATGGTATGAAAATGGGTTGGTATGAGAGGAGAGCTGAAGCCTGTGCTTGGCTCACTGTTATAGCTGGATTTATCCAATATCTTGCTGCGTAATATATGATTCCCCCAAGGCCGTCAATATCATATTTTTTAGGAATAAAAGCACTCGAAAAAGCCAAACACTGATCAGTAACTATCCCTCTAGTTATTTTTTGGGTACAAGCTTGCATGCCGCTTCTTTCCAAATAGCTGCTAAGCTCAAACATGTGCCTTACTCTTGTTTCATGGTTACTTTTATGCCTAGAACATGTACCTTGTATGAAATACTTTTTAGGATGACTTCATTTTCTTTTCTTTTAGAATTTATTTCTCTTAAGAGTTTTTTTTATGTGTCTTTTTTATTTTTTAACAAATTTTTGGACTTAGAAAAAAGAAAAAAAAACAATTTCTAAGGTTTTACAAAATAATTGCGTACTACTCCCTCCGTACCAAATTAATTGAGCTATTTGGTTTTAAATTCTGTCTCATAAATAATTGAGTTATTTCACTAATCAAGGAGATATCTCTAAAACTATCCTTGTAGTTGATTATTGCTACTATAAGAAATATGAATTATTTGATAGTCATGTTTATATTTATTATGTAGATGTTTTAAAATGTTTTTCAACGGTATAAGGTTTACGAAAAACCGTTGCATAGTTTAAGAGATCATTTCTGAGTTTACTAGTTATTATCCATATGGGTATAAATAATTGAGTTATTTCACTAATCAAGGAGATATCTCTAAAACTATCCTTGTAGTTGATTATTGCTACTATAAGAAATATGTATTATTTGATAGTCATGTTTATATTTATTATGCAGATGTTTTAAAATGTTTTTCAGCGGTATAAGGTTTACGAAAAACCGTTGCATAGTTTAACAGATCATTTATGAGTTTTACAAG
Source organism: Papaver somniferum (assembly GCF_003573695.1). Lineage (NCBI taxonomy): Eukaryota > Viridiplantae > Streptophyta > Magnoliopsida > Ranunculales > Papaveraceae > Papaver > Papaver somniferum. The sequence goes on along the minus strand of NC_039360.1, from coordinate 19,092,783 downwards.
TTATTATCCATATGGGTATAATTATAAAAATAATAATACTTAAATATACTCCCATTTCCACCTTTTCTTAATAATTGTGAAAACTACAACTAGCCCAATTAATTTGGGACGAAGGGAGTATTAATTTGTTGAGAAGTTTTTTACTTCTTAAAGAAATAGTGTGCTTACTGGCCAAAGTTTCCCTTATTCATAGACACACAAATGCATATAAAGCTAATCAACCTTCAAACACAAATTGATTTTTCGCAATTGACAATATCCAAGCACATACAGTTTAAGATATATATGTAAATCAAATTCAATAACAGTTACTCGTAGATTGATATAACTTGAAAAGACGAGGGTACCCAAATATATCTCAATCTAAAAAATTTCTACCTATAAGTCCTTTCTCCGAATCTCCAAAAGTGATTGTCTATGGATTGAGTTGAGACAATACAGCTAATGAGTTCACACTTCATGTGATCATCTATAGATACGAGATCGAGACAATACAACAATGAAGTATGTTTACTTGATAATAGGTTCGGACTTAACCAAACTCTATAGGATTACTTATCAAGTAAAATAGGAATTAACTTTTGTGTATTTTACTTCTAATTATAATAAAACAATTATAACCGCGGAAATAGAAAAGTAAAAAACACAGCAAGAATTTTTTAACGAGGAAACCGCAAATGCAGGAAAACCTCGGGACCTAGTCCAGAATTGAGTACTCTCGGAATTAAGCCGCTATACAAAATTAAACCAACTTCGTATATTTGAGACCAAACAACTAAACCTATAGTTCACCTAGTTTCCTCAGTATCCCTGCGCCTCCAACTTGTAATAAGTCACGCACTTGGAACAATCCCTTTGGTTCGTATTCCAAACAGTAAAGGAACAACAAATATGTTCGGTAAAAACTCTTTTCGAACAACGTGCTATGAGTTTGACAAAGTCTCTTCCGTTTAACCAATAAACTCCTTTGTCGGGTCCTTAGATCAATTTCTCAACAACTACCAAAGTAATTGTTAGACTTATGCAATCAATGCTATTAATCACAAAGAAGTGTATTGATGCTGATATACTCACCTAATCAACCACGATTATCACAAAGATAAACTGATTATAGTTGGATCCATTTCCAGTCGAATCAAGTATTGTGCACACCAAAGATTATGAAACAAAAAAGTCTTCTAGTCTTCCAATCTTCTTCGATCTTTAATAAACACATGCACACAATCAACTTGAATCTCTTGTGATCAATCACACACAGAACGGAGTCTGTTAACGTTGGATTATCATAAGACATCTTTAGATCTACAAATAGTCTAAAGATCCTCGTCGAAACTTCGATCTAGTTTGAGTGAATCTTATATCAGAAGAGAAGATTCTCAAGCATAAACAAACTAGGTGCAATCAAAGTTCAACAACCATTAGTCAATCAAATCAATCGAAAACTAATAATAAACCGCAATTATCTAGTTTCCCACCAACGGTACTAATAGAGCTTCTCAATCCCAAATAAGTCTTTAACCGAGCGGCCGTAAGAGATTTCTCCTAATTAGGGTACTCTCCTCTCTGATAGGAGGCTCCACCAGTAACTACACAACTGAGGTAGTTTTGCTAGCTCTGAGGATTAGTTTGCTAGAAATGAAAACTTTAATATTTATAGACAAAAGAAGTTTGGATACCAAGGAATTTGCAAAACCAAATATTCTCAAAGATATAAAATAAAGGCAAATTCGGTTTTCATAACTCCTGGAAATGCACACTCCAAATATTGGACGAAATCCCAATAGAAAAATCTATAATCAGTAAATGCACATTACTAATTATTATTTTCTAAAGATATGCATTTAATTGCTGGAAATTAAATAGCATATAAAAACCAAGAAACCTTAATTAAAATATTCTCAATTTATTTCGATCCTGGGATTCTCCTCTAGCTATTAAGGCATATTTTTGAACAATTAATGATAAATGTTATTGCACATGTTCATAGTATGTCGACATCCTTTTACGTTTCCACATTAACCAAATATATTTTCGGTATCTCTAATATTTCTAGGATAATAGGAAATTCGAAAATATATTTTTGGATAATTTTTTGTGTTAAAAACACATAACGTGCTCGGATTGGCTTGGGACTTCTTGTGGCCGGTCTACCTAGTCATCGGATCGGTTCCCCCATGTTGCACCTCTTACTAGGATAGGTTCCACATATTTATGGTAACTACTTTTATTTGTTGCACATGTCCATAGGATCGGTTCCCCCAATAATTACAAACTTGTTGCACATGTTCATAGGATCCACTCCACCGACATCTAAAAAACGTGTGGCACCTCTTACAATGATCGATTCCCCTCTTGCAAATTTTTTCACCTCTTACTAGATTCGGTTCACCAATGACTAGATAAAAGTTGTTATTTACAAGACATCGATCATACCATCTTGAGTGATTACTTAAGATCGGTTTCACTAATAAAAGTCATACCAATACATAAGCCAGGCCTTGTGAATAGTTTTACCAAGATACATAAATAAGTTTATGAGCGGTTATACTAATTACACATTGGTAATTCAAAATAGATTCGCAATGAATGACAATACCAATAATCCTAGCGATTTCCCTTTCGATTCAGAAAACAAGTTTATGAACTTACTTCCTTTAAACGAATGTAAAAACATTGTTTCGAGGATGAAATATTCACTCATACCCATACATAATCACAATAGCATTCATATGATTATGTCGATGTCTTTTATACAAAGTTTAATGGTTAAGCAATAAACCTCGTATTGTATACCTTAATACTATGTCTAACTAGAGTATCATACACAGATTCAAAGTTTCGTTTTCAATATGCATAATTTGAAAGATACGTTAGGGAATGAAACAGTTCAAGTCAAATATTACTAACCTCAAGAGGAAGGATGATGTTGTCGTTGTAGCTCCATACTTCTTCACATTCTTCAAGTCCTCACGTAATACTTGTAAGTATCATATCCTAATACTTTCAAGCTAACCTATACGAAGTTGACTCTAGCATTTAATCAAGGGACTCTTTAAATGATTTTTGATTCACTAATATGACAACCAAACTTGACATATCAACGCTTGGTGGGTTCAGCCGAGCTGTGCTCTAACAATCTCCCTCTTTGTCAATTTTAGTGGAAAAACTCTTACAATATATGGATAAACAAATTACAAGAATTCATTATACATATACGCTTGATTCCAAGTTTACTAGCACAATAGCTTCATTAGATTCAATCTTTAAATGCCGCTGCTGACATCACAATAACAAAGCTAATACTCCCCCTAAAAGTGAGATAGGTAGATTTTCAGTCTGCACGTCTTTGTTATTTCAATGTAGTTCCTCATAACTACATATCATATGGTATGTGACTCCCCTTTAGTCTATTCTTTCACTCTTTTCGTTAGATAAAAAAGTTTTAGCACAAATGTCCTTTCCCTTAGTGATACCAAATCAAATTCAATATCACTTTTAATATCACTTGTTTACTCCATATATTTCTCTCCATTTTTGTCACAAAATGACAAAGACACGAAAAATAAAGAACAAACCGAAAGGATCTTACAAATCTCACAAAGAGAATTTGCAAACTTATAAGAGTTGAGCAAGAGGGTTTTACACACCATTTTAGATAACCACTATCAAAACCGAAACTACAAGTAATTTGGTTTTAACATGTTATCTAGGAAACAATTGCCCGAAGAAATTTTCCCTAATAGTTTAACAAGCACCAAGTCGACTAATCGCCTTAGTTCTTTTTTCTAAACCTATTGTACAAATACAATCGCTTGTTCGATAAGACCAAAATAAAGGTTAGAATTAACTTTATTTTTCTCATCAGGATCTAATTATTCTCAATAATAACTTAGACCTTTCACTTTTAAACAAGACAAATACTAGGTTAGTTAACTAGTAATTTTTATTAAGGAATTCGGTTGGACTTAAATAACTGAAACCTCCACTTTTGATAAGTCTAAATAAGATCCGTAAAACTTAGTTTCTCTTATCCGGAAATCACTTGGACTAAACGAATTATCCAGAAACACTTTTGTTAAGCCATAAATAATCTACACAAACCAAATAAATTAACTTGCATAATCATTTATCTTAACCGGAAGCAATTTAAACAAACATAGACATTATCGGACCGCAATTACACCGAAATTTTGTAAGCCTAAACAATTGATATCAAACAATAACGAAAGATAGCAATAGTTTTTCTTAACCTAAAAAATTGAATCACACTCAAATATCCATGCACAAATAATGGAATAAACATCAATTGTACCGAAATTTTGTTAAGCAAAAGCAATAAAGATATAAAATAAAATCACGCATTTCTTAAACAGGAAAACAATTAACTAACAAGATTTTTACCTCAAATTCTGCATCCTCTTCTCCCCTTAAGATATGTAATTAAGCGCAAGTTCATTTAGAAATCTCCCCCATTGATGTTGTCATCCTCCCACCAAAACAAAAGAACAACAACAAAGAGCAAACTTTTCCATAGAAAGGTTGAAAACCGGTTTTAACTTTGCGATGCAAAAGTTGAAACCTCAAAACACATATGCTTTTATGCTAAACTAAAGATTCAACATATTGTGAATTTTTCACATATTGTTTCTACAGGAACCCCTCATGATCCTTTGATAAAGCCTACCAACATGGGCTAGAACTTAATCCCGCTAAATCAAAAAGTCACCCAAACCATAAGGGTTCACACATTATGAGATCGAATATCAAGGTAATAAAACTGAAATCAAACATCCCATAAACATACATATAAACTATGTAATTGATCAAATATCAAATCACCATTCATGGGTTTACGGATCTACCAAACAAAATCCATAAGGAAGTGAGCCAATATATAAGACTTTAACCGTAAAAACAAGAGCTACACACATATGATCAGTAGATATCAATATCATAAACTAAAAATTACCGTTTCTATCAAAAGCTCAAAAATAGATAGAGAAGGATGAGTATATAGAAGAAGAGAAATCTCCCAAAAGATGTTAATTAGTCATATAAAAATTGAGAGATCATGTGCTCAGTTTCACGTGCTTCCTCACCCTTCGTAAGATTGAGCACAAAGGTGAGCTTGCATATCCCAACACAACTAGGTAGTGTTGAGTTGATCCTTGTGGCATGTTTGTCACAAGTGACTAAGACAGAATCATCATTTTTGACCTCTTGCTTGGTTTGTTTTCTCTTGTTATTCTTCTTTGACTTGTGATGCGTTCACTAGAACAAGAGATTTCAGACATGATGTCTTGCTTCAGTCTTTCAAGAATACTCATGTAATTATTGTCACGAACAATTAACAGCTGAGAGTCATTCTTGTGACTAACTTTTGGTCCCTCTTGGCTATGGAAGACTTCGAGACCCATTTAGAGTTGGGTTTCGTAGGAGCATCTTTCTCCTTCATACCATTAGGATCATTGTCCTTTTGAATATTTTGCGAAGCACCCTTTCTCCAATTTGTAACATCAGATCTTGTTTTTGCATTTAAAAAGTCACCATCCTTTCTATAATTGGGTATTTTTGGAAATGACCTTGTCAAGCGCTTTGCAAAATTTGAACTATCATTATAATAATTCTTTTTCCTAAACTTAGGAAAATACCTATCTGAGTTCCTTTGGGGAGAAATCTTAGCCAATTCATTTGATACAAAAGAAAGTGTATCTTTTATCTTACGAATATTGCATCCCCATTCCACATGCCCTTTATTACCACAATAACGACAATGCTTAGTAACATACGAAGTGTGAGTTTTAATATTACCTTTTTGTGGATCCTCTTGCATTGGAGCTCGACGATTTTTCTTCTTCCTCTTCTTCTTCTTATCTTTTTTCAACTTTGTTGCTTCCTTGACATTAGCAGAAGTGTTCTCTTTGATTGTCGTACTTGAAGAGAATGATTGAACATAATTCTTAGGCTTGATTGGCTTTGCTTCTTTACAAGAAATATGAGCATCTTTAATATCAGTGAAACCCTTTGGTTGAGAAGAATTTGTATATTTAACAAATTTTACCTCTTTGCTAGTATTTGAAGCATATAATTCCCTTATAGCCCAATCCTCGTGTATCACGATGATTTCTACTTGCTTCTAACATTGAGATTAAATTGTTTGAGCTAACATTGAACTTTTTAATGTCCAAATTTTATTCTTCTAACGTCTTGATTTTATGAAGAGCACTAGCTAGATCAGCCTCAAGACGTATTTCTCGTGAGAGATTTTCACCTCCTTTCTCTTCACTCTTTTGTTGAGCGTTAATCCTTGTATCATAATCATCAAGTTTCTCTTTCAACATTTATAATTTTCAAGAGCAGCATCACGATATTTCTCTAAAAGTTCCACTTGAGAAAGACTAGCACTTTCTTTTTCCTCAAGATTTTGTATATATATTTAGAATCAGTTTTCTTTGCTTCCTCAAGGCAATTGTTTAGCCTTTCTTTCAGAGAATGAAACTCTAATGAAGATTCTCTTTTTAAAGAAACAAATTCATACTTCGAGGATTCGAGATCAATAACAAGTTGATCATTAATAGCTTGCATATAATTTATATCGTCTAGAAGCTTTCTTTTTCTTTCTAATGCAAGAATTAGTTCAGTTGAAAATGAGAGAAAATTTTCGCTTAATTCTTTTTGATCAAATGTTTCCACGTTCGATGAATCAATGTTTTTCTCGTTATTAAGAATATTTCTTTCAGAGTCTGAATCATTGATTATGAATACAAGAGTTAACTTAATCTCATCTTGAGAACATTCAGAATTATAATCAGAAGAAGCCCCTTTTAAACATTTCTTAAAATCAAAACTTTCAACGTCTTGTGATACGTTAACTGAGTCTTTCTTTAGTTTTCTCTCTCTCTTAAATTTACTTAGACTCATGTCTTATACGTTGGATCGCATCAAACACATATTGTTATATCTTTTCGTGTTTGCCTGTTCTGATACAAATTGAAAAGACGAGGGTACCCAAATATACCTCAATCTAAAACTTTTCCACCTATAAGTCCTTTCTCCGAAAGTGATTGTCTATGGACTGAGTCGATACATAAAACTAATCGGTTCACACTTCATGTGATCGTCTATAGATACGAGATCGAGACAATACAACAACGAAATATGTTTACTTGATAATAGGTTCAAACTTAACCAAACTCTATAGGATTACTTATCAAGTAAAATAGGAATTAACGTTTGTGTATTTTACTTCTAATTATAATAAAACAATTATAATTACGGAAATAAAAAAGTAAAACACACAGCAAGATTTTGTTAACGAGGAAACCGCAAATGCAGAAAAATCCCGGGACCTAGTCCAGAATTGAATACTCTCAGAATTAAGCCTCTATTCAAAATTATACCAACTCCGTATAGTTGAGACCAAACAACTAAACCTATAGTTCACCTAGTTTCCTCAGTATCCCTGCGTCTCCAACTTGTAATAAGTCACGCACTTGGAACAATTCCTTTGGTTCATATTCCAAACAGTAAAGGAACAACAAATCTGTTCGGTAACAACTCTTTTCGAACAACGTGATATGAGTTTGACAAAGGCTCTTCTGTTTAACCAATAAACTCCTTTGCCAGGTCCTTAGATCAATCTCTCAACAACTACCAAAGTAATTGTTAGACTTATGCAATCAATACTATTAATAACGAAGAAGTGTATTGATGCCTATCTACCCAACTAATCAATCATGATTATCACAAGGTTATAGTTGGATCCCTTTCCATCCGAATCAAGTATTGTGCACACCAAAGATTATGAACCCAAAAGGTCTTCTTGTCTTCAAATCTTCTTTGATCTTAAATAAACACGTGCGCACAATAAAATTGAATCTCTTGTAATCAATCACACACAGAACGAAGTCTGTTAACGTTGAATTATCACAAGACGTCTTTAGATCTACAAACAGTCTAAAGATCCCCGTCGAAACTTTGATCTAGTTTGAGTGAATCTTATATCAGAAGAGAAGATTCTCAAGCATAAACAAACTAGGTGCACTCAAAGTTTAACAACTGTTAGTCAATCAAATCAATCGAAAACTAATAATAAGCCGCAATTATCTAGTTTCCCACCAACGGCACTAATAGAGCTTCTCAATCCCAAAGAAATCTTTAAATCGAGCGGCCTTAAGAGATTTCTCCTAATTAGGTTATTCTCCTCTCGGATAGGCGGCTCCACCAGTAACAACATAACTGAGGTAGTTTTGATGGCTCTGAGGATTAGTTTGCTAGAAATGCAAACTTCAATATTTATAGACAAAGGAAGTTTGGACACCAAGGAATTTCCAAAACCGAATATTCTCAAAGATATGCAATAAAGGAAAATTCGGTTTTCATAACTCCTGGAAATGTGCTGTCAAAATATTGACCGAAATCCCAATAAAAAAATATATAATCAGTAAATGCACATTATTAATTATTATTTTCTAACGGTATGCATTTAATTGCTGGAAAAAAATAGGATATAAAAACCAAGAAACCTTAATTAAAAGATTCTTAATTTATTTCGGTCCTGGGATTCTCCTTTAGCTATTAAGGAATATATCTTTAAAAAATTAATGATAAGAGTTATTACACATGTTCGAAGTATGTCGACATCCTTTTACGTTTCCACATTAACCAAATATATTTTCGGTATCTCTAATATTTTTAGAATAATAGAAAATTCGAAAATATATTTTTGGATAATTTTTTGTGTTAAAAACACAAAACGTGCTCGGATTGGGTTGGGACTTCTTGTGGCCGGTCTACCTAGTCATAAGATCGATTCCCCCTTGTTGCACCTCTTACTAGGATCGGTTCCCACATATTTATGGTAACTACTTGTATTTGGTGCACATGTCCATAGGATCGATTCCCACAATAATTACAAACTTGTTGCACATGCTCATAGAATCCGTTCCCCTAACATCTAAAAACGTGTTGCACCTCTTACAAGGATCGATTCACTTCTTTCAAATTTATTGCACCTCTTACTAGGATCGGTTCCCCAATGACTAGATAAAAGTTGTTATTTTCAAGGTATCGATCATACCATCTTGAGTGATTACTTAAGATCGGTTTCACTAATAATAGTCATACCAATACATAAGTCAGGCCTTGTGAATAGTTTTACCAAGATACATAAACAAGTTTATGAGCGGTTATACTAATCACACATATCGGTAATTCAAAATAGATTTGCAATGAATGACAATAACAATAAGCATAGTGATTTCCATTTCGATTCACAAAACAAGTTTATGAACTTACTTCCTTTAAACGAATGTAAAAACATTGTTTCCTAGGATGAAATCTTCACTCATACCCATACATAATCACGATAGCATTCATATGATTATGTCGATGTCTTGTATAAAAAGTTTAATGGTTAAGTAGTAAACCTCGTATTGTATTCCTTAATACTATGTATAACTAGAGTATCATACACAGCTTCGCAGTTATGTTTTCAATATGCACGACTTGAAAGATACGTTAGGTAATGAAACAGTTCAAGTCAAATATTACTAACCTCAAGAGGAAGGATGATGTTGTCGTTGTAGCTCCATACTTCCACTACACCATTTTTAAGGATTCGCAACAAAAATTCGTAACGGCCCAGCATCCGTTACGAATTTTCCTGTTACAAAAAGCCGTTACAACCTAGTTGTAACAAGCACAAGCCGTTACGAATTTTTTCATAATTCATAACATGTGGCTGCCGTTACGAATTGTAACATGCTAATTTTTCGAGCGTGCTATTCACACGCTTGGTCACATCAAGGGTGGTCACACTTGGGGTTTTCTGGGCCCACGGTTTCTAGCCATCCATCTACAACGTCTATTTCTAAACTAATATCTCTACCTTTGATATTTTCTCGAGATTCCCTCTCAATCATAAAACCCTAGATATATTTTTTTCACAAAATCTACCTCATCAGTTCATTCTTCATCTCTATCTCTCCGTCTAATCATCTCCCTCTATCAAACCAAAATGTTCACAACAAATTTTTTTGTTGAGAGAGTGAGAGAGATCTTCGGCAGCAAACTCTAGTTTGAAAGTTCTTCAGTAGAAAATCCTTAATCGACTATGAGTGCAAATCAATGAAAAGTTCTTGAAGTAAAATCAGTAACTGAATCTCAAGATTTAGACGATGAAAAAGAGTTGATTAAAAGATAACCAACAACTGAATCTGAAGATTCGACTGTCAAAAACAAACGAAAAAGATAAGTTTTATTTCTTCTTTTTCATTTAAATCCATATGTGATTATTATCTAGACGATTTCAAAACCAAATTTTACCTATTTCATGTAGAAATTCTTACTCAATGCTTGATCAGAATACAGATCTGTAATCGCTTGACCTTTATTTGTCTATTGAGATTAAAATCTCGAAAATTTTGAACAAAAAATTCTAGGGTTTTCTGAGCTAAAAATCCAGAAATCAATCCATCTTTAAACCTAATTGAAAATCAATCTTTAGGTCCGTGATTAGCATGCCTGCATCTTTATTACCCATATTATTGATTTAATTTTTATGAAATTTAAATTTACTATCTCATTTTGAACTTATATCTGGATGCTGATGGTTTTGGTTTGTATTATCTTGTTGCAATTGAGATTGGTTGATGTACATAGTATGATGATGCTTTGAATGAATGGGTTGCTTTAGAAATAAGCTGCAAAGATGATGTTGCTGCCAAGCAAGTGATAGCTTGAGCTGAGTTGTATTGGAAGCTGAAATGATGTTGCAATGCGGAGTTGTAGATGTTCCAAAAGTTACCGACAGAGCTGAAATGTGCTATGGTGTTTGTGTAGTGTTGCAATGGTTGTTGGCCTGGTAGAAGAGAAGATGCAGTAATGCTTAGCACTGAGATAGTGGAACTTCAGATTGGTCTTAAGAACTATGACCCTCAAAAGGACAAGCGTTTAAGTGGTTCAGTGAAGATTGGTCTCATGTATGCCTTATGTGTATTGTTTGAGGATAAGGAAGTTGGGGAGGATAAGGTACCTGGTTGATGACATTTTCTTTGTATATTTTGCTACTCGTATGTTTTTTAATTTTTCTGTGCACTCTTCTCCCTCTGTCTTACGAGCGGTGAAGATTACGAGCTAGAGACATTATTTGTGTGAGGAAATAAACATTGATTCTGAATGGTGCGCTGTTTGTATTTCCTGTTTGTAGGAGAAGACACTAGAGGAGTATGAAAAGGTAGTTGAAGAGAAGAGAAAAGTTCTCCAATGAAGGCTGGAGAGAGGAAAGTTGAGTTGGACCAGGCGTTTTAATTTATGCAGCTGCTTTCACTGAATGAAAGGAAATGATAAAATTTTCGTCAAGCTGGTAAAAGTGATTGCTTCCCTGCACTTGTTCTTTTGTGGCTTCCAATGCACTTTTTCTTGTTGTTTACATTGGTTTACCTTTAAAGTTGATTGCTTCCTATGCACCGGTAATATTTAGACATCTTATGTGTTTAAATAAGCTGCTGGTTTAAGACACTTTTTGTTGCTTGCCAGGCCAAGGGTGTTGAGAAGGTTTCTTTGAAGAATTCTGAATTTCCCAAGGTATCTGGTTGCAAGAGAATTGATGTCATCAGTCAAGGTGCAGACCCTGTTGTTGAAAGCGATGGGTGTGGCGTTATTAAAGAGGTGAGAATGTTGTTTATACTTTTTTTTTATCCCTATAAATACTTGACCCCATTTGTTTAGATTTATCTTTTTTGGATGATTGTAATTCACAGTGTTGAAATCAGCCATGATATCTAGGGAAGTCGTTGAGTATGTGAGTTGTTTTGCACATTTGCAGTCCGATGCTAATTTAAAGACCGAGCTGAAGTCAGATGTTGAGGAGGAGTGTATGACACTTTGTCCAGTAGATCTAGTTAAAAGTATTCAGTGAATCCTAATGATGTTCACATACTACTGGTCGAGTCTTGTTTGAGCATCTTTCTCTTGCTCGAAGATAATGTTTTCCGATGTTGATTTTTGGACTAGAAAATTACATGTTACTTTTTTTCTTGCAGGTATGCGAGAACCGTCCTCAAGGAGTTGTCTTGGTGAGATTCAAACATATGAAGGATGCTCACAAGTGTATAGGGCTAACGAATGGAAGATGGTAAGTACTGGTAGGCTTTCTCGTTCAAAATTATTATTATCTGCATGGTTAATTGCTCAACTGGTAACGGGCATACATATATACATCCCTTAAGAAGCTAAAAGTATAGCACAACATATATGGCATTAAAAATTGCGTCTAAAGTCACTTAGTTCAGACCCTTTCGCATACTTACAAGCAGAAGAAAAAAGATCTGGCTTGCGATTTCTTTTCCGCGATCAGTCGGTCACCCATTTTATTTCTTTTTATTTCATGTTTATTGGTAGGCAAGTGCATGCCAGCATAGATGATGCATCCATTAATCATGTTGCTATCCTGGATGTTATGTATGACGAAGCTCGATTAGGTTGGAGATCAGGTGCAAGTTCCGTAAGTTTCTATGTATTTTCTAAGTTAGAAGAATATGTGAATATAGGAAGTTTCTATGAATTGAACTTAGTAAGTCCCTCTGTGTTCCCTTAGTATTTGATACTTAATAAAAAAAATTGATACTTAGATGACTTTGTGTTCTTTTTTTGTATGGACTGATTTTTCTGCGGATACTTCCATCTAAGTATATATTTTTTGTGTTTGCAGGTTAATTGGATGATGCTCTGCTGCAACAAATTTGGAGCAAAAAGGTTCGAGAACAAGGCACACATTAGGTTGCAGTAAGTTTCTATGTACATTCCAAGTTAGATGAATTTGTGAACACAGGAATTTCTATGAACTGATACTTGGTATATATATTTTCCCCTAGTATTTGATACTTAACAAATAAAATTTGGTACTTAGAAGAATTTAAGTTCTTTTTTGTGTGAATCCATTTGAATGTGATAAGAATTGATTGAATTGAGATGAATGTGATTGAATGAAAAAATTGTTGATTGTGGAGGATAAATAAAAGGTGTATGCAGGTGGTTATTTGGAATTCCGGCGTATTCCGGCCGAGAATGAGCTGCCGGCCGACCTTGACTTGGTCAAAATTGGTCATTGCTGACTGATCTTGACCAAGTCAAGGTTGACTGACAGTAATTTTTTTAGTTACAAAAATATTCGTAACGGCTTGAACTTGTTACAACATCCTGTTACTAAATAAATTCGTAACGGTTCGGGCATGTTACGACAGAGCCACGTAGTAACGGCTAGAAGCTGTTACAAGGGCCGTTACGAAAAAAATTCGTAACGGCTGCTAGGCCGTTGCGAAAAAATTGTAGCACCCCTTTTCGTAACGGTCAAGAACCGTTACAACCCCGATTCGTAACGCTCAAAAACCGTTTCGAATTGTAAAAAATGGTGTAGTGTTCTTCACATTCTTCAAGTCTTCACGTAATACTAGTAAAGTCTCATATCCTAATACTTTCAAGATAACTTATACGAAGTTGACTCTATCATATAATCAAGCGACTCTTTAAATGAGTTTTGATTCACTAAAATATGATGATCAAACTTGACATACTAACGCTTGGTGGGTTCAACCGAGCTATGCTCTAATATAACTTGGAAAATGTATCCGAGTATTTAGAAAATCCAAATCTCCAGAGGATCTAATTCTGAAACCTCCACTAGCGAGCAAAAATAAATAAGAAAACAGATTGAGTTGCTAGAAATTGGCATGCACTATAGGCTTCGCATGCCAACCTGAACGCATATCCATGAACACGTATATATCATATGTAATAGAACGGGAAGGAATAAAAATAGAGGTGGTAGTAGAAGTCTCATTGTTGTTGTATGCTACCAAAATAAGATTATATTCATATTTTTATTTTTGCATTCTTATTGTACTTACCTATTTCCATATTCGCAGGATATAATACCGTGCCCACGCGTCTATAATCAATCTGATCACCTCGTGTCCAAGAATTAACCCGTCACGCCTCGTTATTGCCATGATGTAAGTAATTGATGTTTGATACTAGAAAAAGTATAGTGATTAGAAAAATGTTAAAAGTACTAGTAGAAATAGGTTTACCATTTCTTGTTAATGGAGTCATATTGTAATTGTAAAGTATGAACCATAAACCTTTTGACAAACACTGATGATCGGATAAATTTACCTAGCGTAAAAACTTGGCCGATTCTAAGTTTTCCCATTCAATCTATTTTTACTCTGAAAATGCATGACACTACAACCAGAAGATATGATGATGCATAAATTACAATGCTTACTATAGTAAAAAAGAAAAATCTCTTTGCATTTACTACAAGATATTGCCTTGCACTCTACTTTGGAAAACAATCCCCTTTTTTGTACACCATTACAAAGAAGCAGTTTTACATGGGAATTTCAAGTATTGAGGGAGAACGCGTAGTGCATGTATCTGAATACCTCTTTAGATATTCTCATGAATATTATACAGCATGCCCTTCAACTGAGGTACAAGAATCATTACATGGGTTACTATTACTACTAGCCTCCTCGTCAATCAACTGTGCCTTTTGCCTTATTTCGTCAGCTACCTCGTCTACTACACAAGCATTGGGAAATTTCCTTATTTAAATCTCCTCTGGTTTTTCAATGGCTGCATTTGTAGTCCCAAAGTCTTCTTTGGACCTTCCAAGACATCCAGTAAAACTTTGATCCTCATTCTCGTCTTCAGAATATTCATATTTGTTGTTACCTTGGGGTTCCTTAGAAATAACTGTTGCTGAATTATGCATTTGATGATCCACTATGATAGCTTTTAACACCTCAACTGCCAGTCCGCCACTGCCGAACTCCTTGGACTTTTCCGATGAAGATCCATTTTCCTTCCTATGCTCTACATCAGACTGTTTTATGTCAAAATCTTCTTCAAAAGTCCTTAATAGTGCTTCGTCTAACTTTACTGTTTTTTCCACCTCTAGCTCGATGATGACTTCAAGAGAAGGGGTTACGCCATCAAATTGCCGAATCTCTTAGTTTATTATGGCAGTTTCATTTACTCCAACTACTTCATTTTCCACCTCTGTAACATCTTCTATTGAACTTCTAGCATCTTCATAAGAGTCACTTAAATTCTCAAACCCAAACTTTTCCTTGTCCCCCACAGAAATCCATAAAGGTAACAAAGGTGCCAACTGAGTTTTGTCAGTCATGTGTATCTTTCTCATAGCTTCATCGGATATGTTAACTTCTAATATTTGAATTTCTTCATCTGTTGCCAAACATTTTGATAAATTCTCTGTTATTCCATCTTCCAATTCTGCAAACTCTTCAATAGAACTAAAATCATCTTCCTTGACAGAATCGATTGACTTCCCACTCTCGGTATCCTCTAAAAAAGTAGACACTATAGGTTCTACTATGGATGGATACTTTAATATCTCAGACTCCAATATTTTCTTGATAGACGCATTAGCAACATCTGTAGCCCATTCATCTGTAAGTACATCCCTACCGAAAGAAAAAAACCAACCTGTTACGTGTGGTGGAAATAACAAGAAGAATTAATCAAACTGTAGTCAGCTATCTAGGAATCCAGATTAGTAGAATTAGAGACTCACACTAAACATTAGCAGGAAAATTTGAAATACCTGTTAAGATCACATTCTACATAAGCAAATGCTGGTTCAATGCGATATGTTAGATCCAGGGAAGCATCAACCATGTTTTCAGAAAAGAACCCACCAAACCTTGAGATTTCCAACAGAAAGTGCATGTCCACAATAAACTGTTACATGGGAAAGAAACGGTAGAGAATTTGGTGAACCAGAAATTCGTTTGGTGGTTACCGGCCGCAATGACAGGAAACAACCAAGATACACAAAAATAAACATGGCTGACAGATAAACATATATCCAACTACACGGTTATGGTAACATCTCTTCGTACTCACCAATGAGATTACCAATCAAACATAATGAGCCAAGTAAATATCTTAGAAAGTCAAATAACTTGTACTTTCTGCAATAAGTTTAACTCTGGATAAACTAATTACCTGCTCGAAACCTCGAGATTGTTGGACATTGATAGTCGATTTATCCTCAATGGCTTTCCAAAAATCTTGGCAATTTGAAATCCAAACAAAAATATTCTCCATTACTTCTTTCAATAGCTCCTCAACCCTCCAAACTTCAGTAACAAATTTTTCTGTAACTAAATTATTTAATCCTCTCATTTCTAGAAACAATACCTGATCATCGTTAACACTGAGAGGTAAGCAAGTATTCAGGGAAATTGAAGAATGACATATGCAACATGTTTAACAAGGAAAACTGTTATTGAGCTTAAAATATTATCTTGAAAACAATAAAAATAGTTTCACTGGAGAGTACGGAAGAACATGATACCTGAAATGCAAAAGAAGGCATAAAATCTTGATCTAAGTCGGAGTCTTCTTGATTATCAGTATAAGTTTCTGCACGAATTCTTGATCCAGCATCTGGAGACATAAATCTATGCATAAATTGCTGGCAGAAATGAGTGGTGAGTTGATTTGATATTTGTTGAATGGCAACTATCCAGTTATCAAGTTCCTTCCCGCGGCTACCCATATTTTCTGTCCGAAACCCGAAATTCTGATTGTCCATGTATATGCTCCTGAAAGTGATTGAGAAAATATCTACAAGTGCTGATGCATTTGCCAACACAGAAACTTGTTGGGATAAATCTTGAGCCAAAATTACTCTTGAACCGCCTGCATCTAGTATGTTCATTTTACAAGGGATGACTTTAACAAGAGTCTCAATATATTCTCTGAAGAGTTCCATTAGTCCATTGAGAACTGAGATCTCCATTTGAAGGTCGATTAATGGAAAAACTCCACTAATGATACCCTGAACATAATTAGAGAACTTTTTAGAACATACACGATAACGTTTTTTTTTAATGTTTGATTATACCAAGAAAAATAAGGCAGTTTTGTAATATAATTTGCAGTAATAATTCAAACACACCTGCAGCATTGATGTTAATTTCTTTACGTTGTTAGTGAGCATGCAATATTCTAGTTCACGACCAGTTATCATGGGCAAGGCTCTCTCATTCAGAATTCCGGAAATAAGGTATTTACCGAGTACCCAATCATCAGTTGCTGTGAAAATACCAACAACTTTCTTAAAATGGTCCACATGCATCTTTAGAATTTCGTTCATACAAGGTCTCATTAGCTACACCAAGCACGGTTGCAACATTATGCTTTGAGCTTCAAGCAGGGAACAAAATGAGAAAGAAATTTCTACAGCTGCTACTGCCGCTGACAACCGACTATTTATTTCATAATCAGACTTAACATACTTATCAAAACATCTAACAAAGACTTCCAGTGCTTCACGCATCCACTGAAGAAATTCTGAAGCATATGGTGATTTATCACCGTGTAAAGTTTCAAAACTCTTTGCTCCTTGTGAGATGACAGAAAAAACAAACTTTGCGAGTTCCTTAAAGTAAATCCCATGCAAATATTCTTTTAAAGACTGCATACTACTTATACCATTAAGAAGACGGTGATGATAATATTTAAGCATTATATGCGTTGCAAGCTGACTTTCATCGAGTCTTTGTAGTCCGGCAAGGGCCTTCTGTAATTCTGGCGCAGCTACTCTCGGATGACTGGCGACAAGGGCAAGTTGATTCAGAAGTCTCGATTTTCTTTCCAGTATTGCTGAACTATAAGAGGTCAAAACCTGCATTGGAGGATTCTTGTTAAAACTTTGGTAAATTCTTTTCTTATCTTTATTCATAATGTTCCATAGAGATTTATACATGACCGATAACTTGAGACTTAAAACATTCCTAAGACACGGATTTGAGACTTTCCTTATAAGTCTCAAATTCATGACTTACATGGACAATCCTTTCCTAATATATTACCACACTTTCCTAATATATCACTTACCTTATCAGTCTCATATTAGTGACTTACATGGACAATACTTTCCATAGACTGACCACTACGGTCTTGGAAAGTATTACGACATTTCCTAACATATCACTTTCCTTAATACCCCCCCTCAAGACGGAGCATGCAGGTCACAAATGCCCATCTTGGACAAAAGACCTTGAAACTGAACTCGGCCTAATGATTTGGTGAAGATATCTGCCAACTGCAACCCCGTAGGTGCATAAGAGGGAGAAATAATTTTCTGTACTATCGCATCCCTGATGAGATGACAATCCACTTCTATATGTTTAGTTCTTTCATGAAAAACGGGATTCTGAGGAATATACAATGTCGACTGACTATCACAAAGAAGACTTATTCCCTGTGTATGACAAACTCCCAAATCACTTAGTAATTGCTTCAACCACTTCAATTCACAAGTAACTGCAGCCATAGATCTGTATTCTGCTTCAGATGAACTCCGAGAAACTGTGTACTTCTTTTTGGTCTTTCAAGACACTGGTGAATCTCCAAGAAGCACAAACCATCCTGTCAACGATCGTCTAGTCAAAGGACAGCTTGCCCAATCTGAATCACACCGGCCTTTTAAACTTAGACTACTATCAGAGCGCAACAAAATTCCTTGCCCAGGATTCTTTTTCAAATATCTAACTACCCGAAGTGCAGCTTCCCAATGTTCTTGTCTTGGATGCTGCATAAACTGTGACAAAATATGCACAGAATAAGCTAGATCCGGTCTAGTCACAGCCAGATAAATCAATCTTCCGATCAGTCGTCGATACCTTTCTGCATCACTCAGTAACGTCCCTGTTGCCAAAGCTAGACGATGATTAGTTTCCATTGGAAACTCTGCTGGTTTTGCTCCTAATAACCCCGTCTCCATAATAATGTCCAATGCATATTTCCGTTGACAAACATAAATGCCTTGCTTACTGCGAGCTATCTCCAAGCCCAGAAAATATTTCAATTTTCCCAAATCTTTCATCTTGAAACACTGTCCCAAATATGTTTTAAATTTATTTAGCTCCACTATATTATTTCCTGCAACAATCAAATCATCCACATACACCAAAACATTTAGTTGCATCTTTCCTTTGATCATAGTGAAGAGAGAATAATCTGAATAAGATTGCCGAAAACCATAATTCTTCAAAGCTGTTGATAGTTTTGCAAACCAACAACGTGGAGCCTGTTTCAAACCATACAACGATTTCTTCATTCTACATACCATATTAGGATTACCTTTCGCAAATCCAGGTGGTATTTTCATATACACCTCTTCCTCCAAATCTCCATGTAGAAACGCATTGTGTACATCCATCTGATGTACTTCCCAATTTTTAACAGCTGCAACAGCTAGAAAAGTGCGCACTGTTGTCATTTTTGCTACAAGTGCAAAGGTCTCTTTGTAATATAAGCCTTCCACCTGATGATTTCCAAAGATCACCAATCTTGCTTTCAAACGAACTAAATTCCCATTTTCATCATACTTCTCTGTATATATCCATTTACTTCCTAGTGCTCTCTTGCCCTCCGGCATTTCTTGAAAAGCCCAGGTATCTTGTCTTCTAGTGCTCGTATTTCTTCTTCCATGGCTTTCCGCCATCCTGGATGTTTCGTTGCTTCTTTAAAGTTGCGAGGTGCAGAACCCGCAGTTATAGCTGCAAGAAATTTCTTATACGGTGTAGAAAATTTATCACAAATAACATAATATGTCAAAGGATACGGCGTACCTGAGGAGAATGATTGTGATGGATGAAGATGAGATGGACTATTTTCTCTAATGGTGTGCGTCACAAATCCCTTAAGCCTACTTGATGGAATTTTCGTACGCTTTCCTTTACCCATATCACCTTCTACCGCAACATCAATGCCCGGACTCATAAGTTCAGCAGATCTCTCGTGAACTGCTACACGTTCTCCTTCAGTCGCAGTCACATCTTGAACTGCTACACCTTCTCCTGTTGTCGCAGTCACATCTTGAACTGCTACACCTTCTCCTGTTATCGCAGTTACGCCTGGTATGCCTATAGCGTCTCCTGCTGTTGCTGTTACGCCTGGTACTGCCACACTTTCTCCTGCTGTCGCTGTTACATCTTCATCATCACTCCATTCAAACTATGGATTCAACTGATCAGTCTCAGCTGATACACCAGTCACCTCGGTCTCAAATTCATGACCAGGCTGATCACTCTCTGTGCGAGTCGAAACTGTTCGCTGCTGCAACACAGATGTTTCATTCTTATATGGGAAATTATTCTCACAAAAATGGACGTCTCTTGACACTAGAAATTTTCTTTCATCCAAGTCATATACTTGCCATGCCTTTTTACCGAACGGATATCCAAGAAAAACACACCTCCTTCCTCTACTTGAAAATTTATCCCCTTTATTACTTTGATCATGCACATAACACAGGCATCCAAATACTTTCAACTGACTATACGGAGGTTGCTTTCCAAACAATATTTCATACGACGTTTTATTTTCCAGAATAGGTGTAGGAGTACGATTAATCAAATACGCAGCTGTCAATGCGCATTCTCCCCAAAACCGTATTGGCAAGTTGGCTTGAAATCTCAAAGCCCTTGCCACATTCAATATATGTTGATGCTTTCTATCCACTCTTCCATTTTGTTGTGGAGTGCCTACACACGATGTTTCAAAAACTATCCCATTAGTCTTAAAATATCCACGCAATGAATTAAACTCGGTACCATTATCACTTCTAACAATTTTGATATCTTTATCAAATTGTCGTTTCACAAGAGCAATGAAATCAAGAAACGTTCGTTCAACTGCCGTTTTATTTTGAAGTAAATGAATCCACATACCTCTTGAAAAATCATCTACTATTGTTAAAAAATATTGTGCTCCACAAGATGATGTAGCCCTATAAGGACCCCATAAATCTATATGAATCAACTCAAAAATACAACTGGATTTACTTAGACTACTAGCAAAACTACTCCTATGTTGTTTCGCTCTTGGGCAAATGTCACAAACTTCATTATGCTTCTTCAATCTACTCACACCCGGCAACCTTTGCAATACTTTTTCTGATGGATGTCCCATTCGTCGATGCCACAGCTCGTATGATTCTCCACTGACTTCCATAACTTCAACTTGAGGCACACCACAGAAAATATACAGTCCACCTTGTCGTTCACCCATTCCAATCACCTTCCTCGTCAACCGGTCCTGTATAAGACATAAACTGTTAGTACATTGTACCGTACATACTAATTCATCAATAAGTTGTGTGACTGAAATTAGGTTACAAGTTATTTGAGGCACATAAAGCACATTATCAAGTCTCAAACCGCCCTGCAGAATAATAGTCCCTATTTTCTCAGATTGTGCATATTTTCCATTTGGGAGTCCAACAGTACACTTCACAATATCTTTCACATCAATCATGTCATCTCTTCTACACGTGACATGATTTGTAGCTCCCGTGTCAATAATCCAATTTGGTTTAGTTTGCTTACCTTGAAGTTAGGACGTATTTTTCTTTGCATTCAAAAACTCAAGCACCTGTCTGAGTTGTGTTGCGGTTACTCCCATCAAATCTGAGCCGTCTGATGAATATGCACCATTTGACTGCTTTGTCTCTGATATATTTAGATTATGTGCTCGAACTTGATTGCTCGTTCCTTGTCCTCTACCTCCTCTGCCATTCGCAAATCCACCACGACCTCTACCACCGGTTCTTCCACCTCGACCATATCCTCTTCCACTTCTAGGTTTATCTCCCCACCATTCAGGGTATCCAATAAGCTGAAAACAACCTTCATCCGAGTGTCCTTGTCTGCTACAGTGCTTGCAATATTTATTAGGATCATAAGTGTTATTGAAAGTACGTTGATCAGATTGTACCTTGAACGCCATCACATTGTCATGAACTTCCGGTGTGGCAGCTACATCCCCTCTTCTGAGACGCTCCGAGTTTATCATTGTTTGATATGCTACATCTATTGAAGGCAGTGGATCTCTTGCCAACAATTGTTCACGCAAGGAACCATAGACAGCATCTAGTCCAATTAAGAAATAATGTAGTAAATCTTCTTCTCTCAAAGTACTAACCTGTGTTGCAATATCACACTCGCACTTTCCACACTTACACGTTGGTACCTTCATATATGTGATCATCTCATCCCATATCTTATTCAATCTTCCAAAATAAGTAGCCACACTTTCTGTTTGCTTTTGTTTACACTCACTTAAAGATGTCTTTAGCTGGCATGTCCGTGTTCCACTTACAACACAAAACCGTCTCTTCAAGTGGTTCCATAATAAGTTGGCATTATCATAGTCTCCTAAACTTGATCTGAGTGATGGCTCCAATGTGTTGCTGATCCAAGAGACAAGCATTGACTGAATTGCCACCCATTCTTCCAACTGTTCACTTTCTTTAGGTTCTTGGATTGTTCCATCAATGAAACCAAACTTCCTCTTAGCTATTAATGATCTTCTTATGGCTCTAGCCCATTCATCATAGTTATGTCCTTTTAGAACAACCGGTGTGATAATTATACCTGGACCATCACTTGATCCTAGGTGATATACTGGATTCTTCTTTTGCGTATCATAATCTATATTCTTGTCTTTGCTTGATTCTCCATCACCACCCATTCTCAATGATGATTTTTTTTTTCGGTTTTCAACTGGCTCGTGATGCCATGTTAAAACTTTGGTAAATTCTTTTCTTATCTTTATTCATAATGTTCCATAGAGATTTATACATGACCGATAACTTGAGACTTAAAACATTCCTAAGACACGGATTTGAGACTTTCCTTATAAGTCTCAAATTCATGACTTACATGGACAATCCTTTCCTAATATATTACCACACTTTCCTAATATATCACTTACCTTATCGGTCTCATATTAGTGACTTACATGGACAATACTTTCCATAGACTGACCACTACGGTCTTGGAAAGTATTACGACATTTCCTAAGATATCACTTTCCTTAATAAATTCTCTTCCAACTGTATTATCTTTAGAGGTCGAATCCATATTTCCAAAATCCCAAGAGCTTCATCTAGTCTATGTTCTGACAAAAGTATGTCCAATGTTTCTGTTATCTCTAAGTTGCTCGGTTGATAGTGCTCCTCATATAAGGATTCTTCAATGATTGATTCTATTGATTCCTCTGATACAACATCGCGGTAAATGCTGTTTTTCAGGTTTTTCACTAGCTTCCTTTGTGTTAAAACATGTTGTTTTAGATGAATGAATTCGTTTTCCATGGTTCCTACCTCGTTGAAAATTCTGTACAGAAGAGGTAGAAGGTCAAATGTCAAATGGTCAATTACGAAGTGAAGGAAGAAAACATCAGATTGAGAGGGATGATATGGGATGAGTCTTGCAATTATCAATAAAGTTCTCAGAAAGAAAAACTTGGACCTATCTAAAACGCTAATCAGTTAAACAACGAGCAGGCAATAAAAGTTTGTTCTATCGTGCCCAACAAACCACGCATTTTGGTAACACGGCTAAAGCCTAGTTTGGTATTGATGTGAGTTTTACAAAAGTGCTTTTCTGTTGCGTTGTGTTGTGCATTGATGCGTTTTGCTTTAAAAATAAAGAATCGGACGTTTGTCAAGCTATAATATGTAAAGTGTTGTGGAGCCAACAAACTGTAAATTCTGTTTGGTAAATTATCATATAGAAGTACTTATAATATGGTTAATGACCAAAATAGACATGCTTTAATTTTTTTTACATTACATCTATTAATAATATTTTCTTTTTATTTTGAATATTATTTAAATAAATATAAAAAATAATAATATTTCAATTTTATGTTAATTTTTAATTTTTACCTTTAAATACTATTATTATTATTGTTATTGCAATTATTATTTTATAAAAAAATTAATAAAGTTTGATTAGTGAAATAATTGTACATAAATAAATATTTAAGGATATATTTTGTCTTTTTAATATAATAACAAGGTTAAAATAGAGAATCGATTAATTCAAATTGAGTGGGTCCATCGCTTCTGCTTTTACTACTTCTAAAAGCTATTTCTGGGTAGCTTTTAAAAGTTGGCCTAAGGCAGAAATGGCGCTTCGATTTTTTTTATCAAAGGCTATTTTCCTAAATTATTTATTACAACTTGGTTACAAAGTGCTTTTGTTAGGAAAAAAACAATCCTAAATGGGGCTTAAGATTTAAAACTAAAACAACATCTTAGTTCCAAGTGCAATTACATAGAGAAAAGAAAGAGGTGATGAGTAATCTCTTGCGATTATCAATAAAACACTCAAAATGAAAAACTTGGGCCCATCAAAAGAGCTAATCAGCTAAACAGTGAGCAGGCTATCGTGCCCACAAACCACACATTTTGGTAACACTTTAAGCCAATATTTGAAACTAAAAGAACATTTTAAGCCAGATACATCGACTGATTTCGGGTTTCTAAATTTATTCATCAAAGAATTAAGAGATCTGAAACCTTGATAGTTCAATGACTTCAATGACCATAAATTGTCAATACTCACAAATTTCATCATATAAGTTTCCCTTAACATCAAAATTATATGTCGCACTAGAAACATGGACAAAGGGACTTGCACCTAATCGCGTTTGAACGTAAGTTGCAATTCAGAGCTTCTGACTTGCATGTAACATACCGTATTTCAGATAGAATACAAACTAAAACCAGATGTGAGTATGCATGTACAATAATGTTCCCGTTTTGACTTCCCTATCCAAACAAGCTTACGTAAAAGTGTCACGTACAAAAGCATGCATGACAGTAAGAATTTGGAACGGAAGGTCGAACTATTGGTGCAAAATTACAAAAATAATAAGCATTACCGGACAAAGGACGAATAGTTCGAACAAATATTTCTGTGAAAATCTCCATCCGATGCCCTCTTTAGCTCAACAAGCTCTGAACAAAGACGTTTTATCCCCTAACCATCAACACAAAAAAACATTTAATCGCTTTTTTTTTCCAAATCATGATTATAATCAAATTCTGGACGAAATTATCACCTTGCCAGTCATTGATTCAAGCCTAGATTCATCGATACTAGAATCTGAATATTCATCCGATGTGCTATCATCACTGTTTTCAGGATCCCTGAAGCGAAATCCTCTACAAGTATCCATGCTGAAAGTGTTTCAACAAAATCTGAAAGAGAAGTTTATTGAAATCAACCCAGTTGAAGTTAAAGCTGCAGAAGAAACAAGAGTATGTTGTAAAATCCGTGTAATCGTTGTCAGCCATTTTTATATTCAGAAATTTGCTTCGGTTTCTTCAATAACAATTACTCCTAGTATAGATTAAAGGGAAAACTGCCGGCCTTATGAGATCTACTGTTTGGATACATTACGAAAAAGTCGATTTCTATTTGTGAAAAAAAAATTTCATTTCACTTCTAACTTCGAAAAATTACTGCTTATGGTTGCCAAATTTTGTCTGACAATTTACTTTTGGTGTAGCTTGGTATTTTAAGTTTCTTGTAGGATTGAATCCTAAATCAGCATTCGTTGAGTTTGATTAATTTTTTGAATTTCAGGCCACTATTGATGCAAATGTTTAAAAAGCTCTATTGACTGCACATTTTTAACTAGGTAAGGATATTCAGCTTTCCAATTCCCTGTGAGAACAGGATACAAGCAAGTCCTCCATTTCCTACTTTCTTGCAATCAGATATACGGACTTAAGACTTGAAATTTATGCCTGTCAACTGGGTTCCTTGATATTCACTCCAGAAAGTGCTAAAGAGGTACAAGAATTCACGAACTACAAATAGTATGAAAATGTGAGTTTCATGGCCAGCAAGTGTTTCAAACAAAATGAAGATTGAAATATGGCGGAAACATATCAGCAGGATATGGAACAATTAGTGCTAACAATGTCAGTGATTCTTGACTCAAGTTAACATTAAAAAGTTAAGAATCAATGGTTCATGTACTCGTAATGCTATATCATAGACTTGCTCACCTTGTGGTTAATTAAAATTCTTCAACAACATTCCTGAGAATAGTTAAAATATACAATTCCCTTGCAATATTCATGGCTCTTTCAGAGCACTGTCACCATACTCCTCGCCTAAAATGCTAGAAGGTCCGTTTGGAAGCCGGCTTACAGTATTACTGGTTGGATTTGAATAAGGTGAGTATGTAGAAACTGGGTTTCACGTATACCGATTCTGTGCAGCAGTGCTACTTCTTGTGGTCTTCATGCGAGCATTTCGACCCTAAACAAGAAAAGCAAAGAAAAGATTAAAACAGAAGCTGACACAATGAAAACAAAACTTGATTTATACATCAAGGTGTAATCATTTGGTAATCATGAAAAGCAGGAAAGGAGGTCTGCCAATCTACAAAAATGGCAATTTCTTTTGTTCTAGAAAACAAATTAAATTTCTAAGTGGCAGTGGCAACCTAATCGGATCCATATGAGTTAGTGTGCAATTCAACCTAACACTCAGACTCTAGAAAAGCTTTTAAAGAAACCAACCTTTCCCATGCACTTTTCCAGATGAGGAGCAAACCTCCCAGCCATTATAGACCTTCCACAGTTCACGCACTCAAAGATTTCATTCGCCACTGCAGGATGCTTTTGTCCAAATATATCAACCACGTACTTGCTGTTTGTTTCACCACTACTGCTAGGATCAGCTGCCCTGTCACGAGCCTGAGTAGATAGCCTCAACTCTTCTTCTTCCTCCTCCAGGTTATGGTCAAGCCCTAGCCTAGCTATCCGATGGCATTCAGATGCAATATCTACTATTATGGAATCAAGTAGGTCCCCAAAAAATTGAGATGATAACTGCATGCACCACCATACCAAATGAGTGAACTAAGAACTTCTTAGAAAATTTTCAACAACAAGTTCTTGGAGGAAATTTTCTTTTTCCTTCAATGATCAACCCTCCAATATGTTAGTTAAGCAGATTACAACCCAGGTAGACAATAAATTTCCAAGATAGATAGACACTTGGCATCCAAAGGAAACATATACAAGCAAAATGCGATAGAAACTTCTTTTAAGTGCGCAAAAATTCATTCCAATACCTATATTCTCCACAAATGAGTACACTAAGAATATTGTAAGAAAAAAAAAAATCCAACAACAAGCACAGCATTATTCATTTCCCTATAAGTTGCTCTA